>NC_077227.1:213055667-213362542 GCF_027887165.1 Monodelphis domestica
TGCCTCTAAGTTGTTGTTGTCATAGTTGTCCTCCTCCTCCTCCTTGTTTGTAATCTAATTCTATTTGTATTTTATTTATTTTATTTTTATTTAGAATATCGTCCGCCCCCACCCCCAGTTCTCTCCTCCCCACTCCCAATGCCGAAAAGCAGTTCCACTGAGTTATACATGTATCATTGTTCAAAACCTATTTCCTATGTTATTCATATTTGCAGTAGAGCGATCTTTTAACATCAAAACCCTAATTACATCCCTATCACACTACATAATTGATCACATATTTTTCTTTTTTTAAATTTTATTTGTTCAATTTCAAAGTTTATTCCTTGGTTACAAAAATCATATTCTATTCCCCCCTCCCCTCGCCCCACCCTTCCAAACACGCCGACACGCAATTCCACTGGGTATTACATGTGTCCTTGATCAGAACCTATTTCTATGCTGTTGATGTTTGCATTAGGATGTTCTTTTAGCGACTACATCCCCAATCATATCCCCTTCGACCCATGTAGTCAAGCAGTTGTTTTTCTTTGGTGTTTTTACTCCCACAGTGTTTCCTCTGAATGTGGATAGTGGTTTTTCTCATAGATCCCTCCGGGTTGTTCAGGATCATTGCCACTAATGGAGGAGTCCATTACATTCGATTGTACCACAGTGTATCAGTCTCTGTGTACACTGTTCTCCTGGCTCTGCTTCTCTCACTCTGCATCAATTCCTGGAGGTTGTTCCAGTTCCCATGGAATTCCTCCAGTTTATTATTCCTTTGAGCACAATAGTATTCCATCACCAACATATACCACAATTTGTTCAGCCATTCTCCAATTGAAGGGCATCCCCTCATTTCCAATTTTTTGCCACCACAAAGAGTGCAGCTATGAATATTCTTGTACAAGTCTTTTTCCTTATTATCTCTTTGGGGTACAAACCCAGCAGTGCTATGGTTGGATCAAAGGGCAGACATTCTTTTAGTGCCCTTTGGGCATAGTTCCAAATTGCCTTCCAGAATGGTTGGATCAATTCACAACTCCACCAGCAATGCATTAATGTCTCAACTTTGCCACATCCCCTCCAGCATTCATTACTTTCCATTGCTGTCATGTTAGCCAATCTGCTAGGTGTGAGGTGATAACTCAGAGTTTTTTTTATTTGCATCTCTCTGATTATAAGAGACTTAGAACACAACTGAAAATTGCCTATTCATGTCCCTTGCCCATTTATCAATTGGAGAATGGCTTGATTTTTTGTACAATTGATTTAGCTCTTTGTAAATTTGAGTAATTAGACCTTTGTCAGAGGTTTTTATTATGAAGATCGTTTCCCAATTTGTTACTTACCTTTTAATTTGTTACATTGGTTTTGTTTGTGCAAAAAACTTTTTAATTTGATGTAATCAAAATTATTGATTTTATATTTTGTGACTTTTTCTAATTCTTGCTTGGTTTTAAAGTCTTTCCCAAAGATCTGACATGTATACTATATTGGTAAAGGGAATGAAATGTTGATCTAAACCTAATCTCTCCCATATTGTCTTCTAATTTTCCCAGGAGGGTGCTAAGAGTTCTATTTTTTAGAGTATGTACAAACATCAATAAGGCTCATAGCTGGCATTTATTTAGGGCTTTATGGTTTGCAAAATGCTTTATATATATTAATTCATTCACTCCTCTAACAAGCCTGTGATGTAGGTGTTGTTATTATTTCCAGTTTACAAATGATGAGGAAACAGGCAGAGATGTTAAGTGCACTGCCCAGGGTCAGACAACTAGTAAGTGCCTGAGGAAGAATTAAAACATAGGTGTTCATGGCTGCAAGTCCCTTAGCTCCTTAAATACTAATTCAATTATGTAAGCCTTGTCAATTGACCAATACTTGAATATATTACTGGAAGAATTAAGTCATAATATTGTGATATTCTCTCTATAAATCAAACAAGAAGACAAGAAAAATATAAAGATAAATAGAAGTATAGTTCCCAGGTTCTCTGTGGAGAGAAAAATAGAAGAGTTGGCAGAGGTTAGTTTATTCTGTAGATATATTATTGCATGAACTGTATGGTCATTTTTTTATTACACCGTTTATTCTGAACTTTCACAGCAAGGTTATCATGAAGGTAAATGTAGTTTTTTGTTTTTAAATTTTAAGCCCTTACCTTCTTTCTTAGAACTGATACTGAGTATCAGTTTCAAGGCAGAAAAGCAGAAAGGGCTAAGCAATTCAGGGTTGAGTGATATGTCCAGGATCACAGAGCTAGGTATTGTCTAAGGCCAAATTTGAACCTAGGACCTCTGGTCTTTAGGCCTATCTCTCAAGCCACAGAGCTACTCACCTGCTCTGTAAATGTAGTTTTAACATCTACAGATGATGGTGAGGTAGAAAAAGAATCTATGAAGAAGATTATAAAGACACTACAAATTAAATCATTATCTCAGTAACTTCAGTGCATAGGAGGAAATAACAGCACAACCAAAAAAAAAAACTGTACTGGGAGTATGGGTCAGAATTAAGAAAGGAGGAAAAGAGTTTTTTGATTACACAGAAGGCTCACAACATTAGCACAGTACCTGACACACAGTAAAAATTTAATAAAATGTTTTTTTCATTTAAATAATGAATACTTTCTTCCAGAAGAGAGTTGGGAAGTTCTATACATGGCAACTAAATAACATAATAAAAAATGTAAATGACTATCTTAATTGACAGGGAAGGACTAGCTACTAATGTAGGAGTCATTTCTAAATTAACTCTTTATACATAATCAACTCTTTACACATAATCAACTTATGAGAGCAAAGATAAAAAATTAACATCACATTAGAAGACTAAAAGTGGAAAGATAGAGGGTGCAATCAAAATGGCTCTGATGTAATCTATTTAAACAAGCAATGCAAAATGGGTAGTCCATAAAGGAACAAATTACCACCATTTCTTAAGGAAGTTTAACTGATATAAATTGATCACCACAATGAGAAAGTCAGAAGAGTCTAGAAACTGCTTCACTGAGCAAACATCTGAACTCTTTCCAAATAAAAAAATGTCCCATTCAAGGGTAACACTATTTTAAAACATAGATTCTTTTGTACATCTTACAGGCAGACAAGAAGTTTGGATTATTGTGAGCAGCATCAATAATAAAATGGGGAAAAGTGGTAGAGGAAAAAACAAGTCAGAAATGTTGGTGAGAAAACCAAATAAGTCAAATTATACCAAAAAGCAAAGCTGAGGAGGGAAAACACTCCAGGTATGGTAAAAGGCTAGTTCAAGGTCATGGAGATAGGAGATAGAGTGTCACATGTATGAGGGAAAGACTTAAGACAGGGAGATGATTTAAGATACTACAACAGTCTAGATGAGAAGTAATGGCAGTGTCACTTAAACTGAAGAGACTTATTTAAAGACATTTTAGAGAAAATACAAAAATTTGTGGAGTAAGAGAGAATGAAGAGTTGAGAATGACTCTAAGTTGAAAGGTGCTAGTGCCCTCAACAGTAATGGGGAGGATAAGAAGATTAGTGGGTTTGGGAGGAAGAGTTAATGAGTTAATGGATATACTGAATGTAAGTTAAAGAGTATCCAATTTGAAATCTCCAACAATAAGGAGCTTATGAACTAGGGCTTTAGCTCAAAGGCTAGGACCAGATATGTAGATCTGGGAGTAAGCTGCATAGAAATAATTAAATTCATAAAGTCTGTTGAGGTCATCAAAAAAGAGACAGCCAAAGTTGGGAGATGGAATGTCTTGTGTAAGTAAGAACAAAAAGGAATGTCATGTTGGATTACAGAGTATGTGGTGGGTAGAAGAGAAGTAATAAATAAGACCAGAAAATAAGGAAGGGCTTATTTCAGAATGGTTTTCAATGTCAGAGAATTTTATATTCATGCTGGAGGTAATAGGGAGCCATTGGAGTTTAGTGAATAAGGATTGGAAGGTGACATGGCTTTACACTTTGAGAAGTGAATAGATAATGGAGTGAAATAGAAAGATTTAAGGCAAAGAGACTAACCAGAAGGCTACTGCAATGGACCAGGTATAAAGTGGAATGGGCCAAACCAGGATGGTAGTAGTCTCAGAGCACAGAAGGTGGAGTATATGAGAGGTGCTACAAAGGTAGAAATGACAAAAGTTGACAAGAGATTAGATTTAAGGGAAGGAGTAAGAAAGAGTAAGGATTTGAGGATGACACATAGGTTGAAAGCATAAATGACTGGGAGGATAGTGGTATCTTGATAGTAATAGTGAAACTGGAAAGAGTGAAGGTTTGGGGGAGAAAAAATGAGCTTATTTCTGAGTATTTTGAGTTCAAGATTTCTAAGGGACATCCAGTTTGAGATGTCCAATGGGCAATTAGGAATGTGAAACTACAGAGAAGTTAGGAAAGAGGACAAGCAGATTTTAGAACCAATCTAGAGAAGATAATTAAGTCCACGAGAGCTGGTCACCAAATGAAAGCATATGAAGGGAGAAGAAAAGAGAGCCCAAGATAGCGCACCAGGGGACACCTATAATGAGCAAGCATGACCTGGACAAAGATCCAGGGAAGGAGACTGAAAAGAAGCAGTATCATGAAACCCTAAAGAGTTGAGAATATCAATGAAAAGAGAGTATCAAAGGGTACAAGGAAGTCAAAAAGGTCAAGAAGGATAAGGACTAAGAAAATCCATGAGATTTGACAATTAAGAGTTCAATGATAACTTGAGAGATCAATTTTGGTTGAATGATGAGGCTGGAAGCAACAAGAATAACATCATATCAAAGACCTTCTGATTATTAATGTCAAGAGGGAATAAAACAGAATACATATCTTGTCAAAGTTCTTTTCCACTGTCATGGAGTATATTTAATATGGAGACCACCTGGAAGAATTTCCCACAAATGCTTATGTTCTCTTAATATTCCTGTTTACATAATACAGTGCAATAATTACATCAAGCCTTGGAACAAGATGGAGTCTCCTAAGTATGATTTCGAATAACTAATGGAAAACCTAAAATGTAAAAAGAATGTCTTTTCTGACAGTATACTTAATTGAGCAGACAACCCACAAGGTTATTTTGGAAAGACTGCAATTAGACACTAAGATGGACTAGAACTGAAGAGAAGGCACAAAGATGGATGAATTGTTTTGGGGAGATTGCATGGTATTTACAATGATGTAAAATGTTCCCTGATGCAAAAACAAAAAGAAAAAATATATCTTTATTTTTTTAAACATGTGCTGGTGATGCTTGGCTATGAGTCATATAATAGTATAATAACTGACAAAACAAGGTTGAAGTGCATTTTTTTGCTTTACATTTTTTATTTTTAAAGATATTCCCCCCCTCAGTACATTTTCACCCAGAAATTTTTACACAAAGATCAATGAAGAGATTCACAATAGATATAAGACCATATTACCAATGAAGCACAATACATAAGGAACCATATAAAATATATACCATGTAAAGAAATATAAAAAGTTAAACCTGTTCTATAAGGCCCCTTTAGACTACAGGGTTCAATAACCACCCCAGGAAAATAAAACACAGCTACTTGATAAATTCATGTATCACCAATCCAATTTTTAATCTTCAAAAACATTATGACAAATGTTTTTTCTTGCTGGGTATTTCATACAACTTAGATGATTTCCTTTGCATTTTGAAGTGTACATTTTTCCCATTATGGGTTCTTGACTTTTCTACTAGTAAACTTTAATTTTTGTCATGACCCAATAAAAACGAACTTAGTTGATTTCTTCATCAATGATGTCATTTCAGTTCTTTGAATAAAGGTTTATTGGAAAACTTTTGCTCCCTCTGCTGACCACATGAAAATGTCAATAGAAACAAACCAATGTTTAGTAACACAGAAACATATGCTCAAGAAAAAAAGTAACATACAGAAATACTAAATATCTCTTGCAATAATTGTGTAGATTTCTCATCTCTAGGTTAAATTCTGAGCTCAAACAAGTTTTACAGAAGATATTTTAATGATGCTTTTATAAGGGATAATGGAATTAGAGAACGTATGGAAGAAGAAAAACAATACTGTTCTGGGAACAAGAAATACTTGGATTCTAGTCCCTACCTAATGAAAATTTGGGGAATACATTTAACTCATTGGAACTTCAAGGTTTTCATCAGAAAAAAAATGAGGAAGTTGGTTTAAGCCACCTAAAATGTCATTGAAGTCCAAAATGGCTTGATTCTAAGACTTTTTGCTAATTTGTATTTGTCTTTATAAAATTTAATTTATAAGTGATTCCAGTAAAAGTATTTACAAGGCTAAAAACTGATAAATAAATTAAAGAATAAAAAACAAAAGATAGCCAGAACTATCAGAAAAATATATAAATATAATTATATAGAATAACTGAAAATTTTTCTTTGTTACAAGAGGGTTCAATGGTGGGTAATAGGAGTAAAAAGGAAATATTGAGAAATGACCATAACACAAAAATATCAATAAAACTTATGTTTTAAAAAAAGAATCATTGGGGGCAGCTGGGTTGCTCAGTGGATTGAGAGCTAGCCCTAGAGACAGGAGGTCCTAGATTCAAATCTGGCCTCAGACACTTCCCAGCTGTGTGACCCTGGGCAAGTCACTTGACCCCCATTGCCTAGCCCTTATCACTCTTCTGCCTCGGAGTCAATACACAATATTGACTCCAAGACAGAAGGTAAGGGTTAAAAAAAAAAGAATCATTGCAGAAAGTACTTTTATAAATACTAACTACTACAAGAAAAATCTGTTGATTACTACAGATTTTAATTTAGGTGAAAGTTCAGTGTAGTGAAACATTTACAACTGATTATTCCATACAGTGATCAAAATTATGCCAGTGTTCCTACTTAAATATGCCTCTCCAAGCTCCAGGATATAAGATATAACTAATTCTCATGATGACAAAGAGCTTCAGCTTTGACATCCAATGTTTTTAACAGTTATTTTTTAGAATTATACTTTCATTGAAAGAATAATTTATATAATTCATAAATGTTGAAATTGAAAAAGTCAAATATAATTTCTTATACATCAGAAGCTCACTACATTTCACAAACTAGCAGATGAAAAATTCTCACAAAATATCCTGGGCAACCCAACCAATAATCTATACTAGAACTGGATCATTGTCATAGAAAAAAGTGTTACCCATAGTCTCCCAAACATTAAATTGATTTTTAAAAATTTAATAATATTGTTAAAAGTTAAAACCCCAGATATTCATAATATTTAAACTATATGGAATAAAAACTTTCAAACTATAGAGACTGGGTCAAGGAGAGAGATTCATATGAAATAGAATGAGGTCCAAATCATCTCTGCTATCCTGTCTGCTACTGGAGTTGTACAGAGAATGCTCTCAGTAACATTATGGATAACAACTTTATATACAGCTACTTTCATTCAACTACAAAAGGTAGTTATTTTATCTCCTTGTTCAAAAGACCACAGAACAGTAAATATAAAAGAATGATAGCAGAAAGTAAAGTCCTGGGACCGTTTCTGTTTTCTATCAAAAGAGAAAAAAGATGAGATGATGATGATTGAGAGTTCACATTCACATAATATTTCAAGCTTTGAAAAGTTCTTTACATATATTATTTCATTCGAGACTCAGAATAAGCCAGTGAGGTAGGAACAATATGCATCATTAACTCCATTTTACAGATAAGAAAAATGAGGCTCAGAGATTTTTAAGTAACTTGACCTTGGTTAGAATTAATGTCAGATGTAGTATTTGAATCCATGTACCCTGACTCTCAAGTCTATCTGTAGATTATATCAAATTGCTTCTTCAGTATAAAGTACAGATGATTTTTGCACAGTGTGGTTTTTTTTTGGATTATCTATGTGTTACTCCAATAATATGAAGAATTAACTTTAGCAAGAAAGAGGTTTGTTTTCATTAATTTTTAAATTTAAACAGTATTTTGCTTTCCATAGAAACCAGTTGTTCCTAGGAATTAAGTTTTTAAAGAACAGAATCAATAAATATTATTCTTGGTGAAAAACTGTAGTGTTTACAAGTTATTTCCTAAGCATGTAAAGATTTTAAGAACCCTAGGAAACCAGAAACACCTTAGGTAATGATGAATCAGAGTTAAGAGATGTGTCCATTTTTGGACAAAGACTAACTACCTAAAGGTGTAACAAGGCCAACAGATCTCCCTTACCACAATCTCACAGGTTTTAATGATTAAATGAAAAAAATTAATTATACTTATCCTTTCTGAACACATCAAGGAAAGGTTGGGTTGCTGTCTTTTCTCTGTTGTATTTAAAGAAGCTAGGACCAAAGGTCAACACTCTCAAAACTGATCTCAGTAAAGGGTCAAACAGGGCTTGTTTAAAAAAAAAAATTACATGTGGTTGTTGTCTCTATACATACAGATAAATGTGAGCTCAGTCTGCTTGTATATATAAGTTGCATTGATCTAAATCTAGCCCATACTTTCTCTCCAAAATATGGGTCATGTAAACTTTGAGTATGGCATATACAATTGGTGTGATTTTTAAGAATATAACTATATATTTTTACTTTCAAGATCTTATTTTAGAAGTGGATCAGTACACTTAATCTTGTCTAATCAGGAAGGGTCTTACTTCATTCCCTTCTGGTCAACTGTACTTCAAATGCTTGAGCTTAGGCTGAATTTAAATGCTGTTAGTTTTATAAATAACTAAAATAGAAATGAGTCTCCTCCATTCATTTCATTTATTTTCAGAGCTAGATAAAGTTGAACATGTCATGTCTGACTCTTCTTGACCCCATTAGGAGTTTTCTGGGCAAAGATACTAGAGTGGTTTGCCATTTCCTTCTCCAGTTCATTTTACAGATGAAGAAACTGAGGCACACAAGGTTAAGTGACTTTTCAGGGTCACACTGCCAATAAATATATGAGACCACCTTTGAAGTTATGAAGATGAATCTTCCTCACTTCGAGTCCAGTTCTCTATCCACTGTGCCACCAACATGCTCAAGGATGAACATTTTTTTTTTAAACCCTTACCTTCTGTCTTGGAGTCAATACTGTGTATTGGCTCCAAGGCAGAAGAGTGGTAAGGGCTAGGCAATGGGGGTCAAGTGACTTGCCCAGAGTCACGTAACTGGGAAGTGTCTGAGGCCAGATTTGAACCTAGGACCTCCCGTCTCTAGGCCTAGCTCTCAACACACTGAGCTACCCAGCTGCCCCCTCAAGGGGGAACATATTTTTAATCCAAAAATAGGCCATACTCCTAAAAATGAGATCACTCTGAAAAGCAAAAACATATGGACTAACCTCTCTCTGGCCTCTGTCTTGTAAAATGAGGGTATTGGATTTAAATTATCTCTAAGGTTCTTCTCAGCTCTAAATCTTATGATCTCCTTTTAGCAAAAGCATTTAGGATAATTGTACAAATTCAGATAAGGCATTGTTCATATTATAAATCAATGTATACATGCTATTTGCTAAAGTGATAAAAGAGAGATTTTAGTGACTCTGTGTCCCATGAAAGAAATGTTTTAAATTGGAGTTGAATGGCATTCTTTGAAACAAAGAAGCTTATATCCATCCTCCCCACTATTTTGTCACAAGAACAGATATTCATTTTGAATTGGGGCTTTTAACAAATAAATGAAAGGCTTTTAAAGTATTGCAAGAAATCAATAACTTCTCTAGATATGAAATGGTTATTATTTAATGTTTCTTTTCTCATTCATACAGAACAAAGTCCAAGAAAAATTATCAAAACAAATTTTACTTTGAATCATGCCTTTATTTCCTTGTGAAGGATGTAATTATGCTCTGAAGATGAGTGATGTGAAAAAATAAATGTGATTTCTTAAACAAATTTGAATATTTGTTCTTTCAACAAAGAATAGGTGCTTAATATTATTTTGTAATTACACGTTTTTACATATGAAATTCAAAGTACTCAAATTTTAAGTTTACCAATGATAAAATTTTTTTCTTTTACAACTCATACAGATATGAACTTGTTTCATACCTGTCCATTTAGGATTGTCTATAAATATCACAATTTAAATTGATCTACTTTGTGCACCTGTAGGATGTTTCAGTAAATAAGAAAGTCCCTTTTTAAAGCTTTTATTAAACAATCACCTTTAAAGTAATCTGGCAGAATTGTTCAATTCTTTGTACTATACTGTTAACAAATACACAATTATTTCCATCTAGAAGAGATACTCAATAGCCATATTAAGTATTATACCCATCATTTAAACTATCTGTAAAATGAAAGGGTTAGAAGTCTCCAAGTTTCTTCTAGCTCTAAATGCTATGATAACTTCTCTTAAATCAGTCATAATAATTTTCTCTGACAAATTTATATTGAAAAATCTAATTATTTGACTTATAACACTACATTTTGTCCTTTAAATAAAGTTCTGATTCTAACATAAGCAGTAACCTCATATTGAAATTTAAGCAATGTCCTTTGAAGACAGAAAATCCTGGATAATAATTTCTGTTCTTCAACAATTTGGCTGTAATCTTTTCTACAACAAAACAAATCTATTCTGGAATACATATTATATTTTGATGAATAAAACAATAACTCGTCTTCACCATACAATTCTTGCCAACTATCCATTAATTACAACTTTGTTCGACATTTGCATGAGAAGACAGTACCCCTGGAAGAAGTCCAAAAGTTATGCTGCTGCCTCTGAGATGCCTTTTCAAGAAAATAAAAAGAGGAATTTAATATTCCTGGCACACTAGAAAAAAGTTATGATGTAGTCCTTTACCTTTAAGATGTAGTCCTTTACCTTATACATCTGTGTGTATATGACCCTATGCAGAAATGACTTCAAATTATAGTACTCTGAAGTCTTCAGAAGACAGTATACCAAGTTAGGGGAGACTAATGTTTAGTAGCATTTAGATTTTCAGTGATATATAGAAAATGTTACTGGATTCATTTAAAAGATGGAAGGAGATGAAAGGAGCTTACTTAGCTTAGATATAAAAAGCCTTTCCTTTTGCTTGGAGCAAACAGGACACCAGAAAAATCACTGAAGCCATTTTGAGCAATGGACCTATAACTATTAACTCATTAAAAAAGTAAATGTCCAGCAAAATGGAAACCCTTTGTCCTAAAGGGTAGATTTCCCAAAGGAAAAAAAAAAACCCTGCCCAAATTGGTAGTGATAAAAGTGTCACTAGAAAAACCAGGAATTGATTAGACCAAGAAACTGCTGATATGGAGAGAACCCAGAGGTACTGTGCCTGATGAGTGCAATGGTAAGAAATTTTTTTAGTCACTGTGGCAATAGGCACAGGACCCTTCACAAGCAATAAATGCCTTTTCACTTTAAACAAAGACTGAAATGCTAAGGTAGCTTAAACTAAAAATCCTGCCACACATCATTTTGCTGCATAAGAGACAGAAAGGTCTCAGGCTTTCCATTTTTTTTTGTCCAGTTGCTATTTATAGGGGGCCCTGACAAACAGAAAGATTCTTACTCGAATAGGAGAGCTTACCACATACACATTTTCATAATGGACAATGGATATTCTCTTCAGGTTCCTCTGAATTTAGGGATACTCAGGATATTAAGTGGTTGATTACAATGTCATAACTAATAGCCTCCTTGTCTCATGTATCACTTTACTTTCTGATGTAAAGACAAAGGCCTGAAGCATAAGATGCCAATATGTGACCAGGAAAAGTTATATATGACCACTCAGTTGGAATACATCTAACATTTCCTTTGGGAGTGAATGAGAGAATGATGAAGGCACCATGGCCATGTGCTTCCCTCTGGGCATGTCAGATCCCTTCCGTTCCATCGTTCTAATATATCCTGACATGCTAGCTCCTCCAACAAGCTTTTCCATCATTATCAAAGGGAGGTGGTGATTTCTCCCTGATTCTACCCCATCTTTTTTTAATTATATTTTTTAAATGCAAACATGTATAGTTAAGTAAAACAAATATATATGTATATATCCATGTGCATGTATGTGTGTGTGTATAAATACATACACATATATGTGAATGGATAAATGGCTTTCTCATTCTGCATTCTAAGACCTTCTCTCTAACAGGAGGTAAGTTAGCAGGTTTCATCATTACTCCTCTGGAATCATGGTTGGTTATTATGCTGATTAGAGTTCCTCATTCTGTCAAAGTTAAGAGTCTTTTACCATATTCTTGAGATTTTACTAATTGTTGTCCTGGTTCTATTCACTTCACTCTTCACCAGTTCATATAAATTTTCCCAGGTTTCTCTAAAACAGGGGTCCCCAAACTTTTTACACAGGGGGCCAGTTCACTATGCTCATACCTTTGGAGGGCCAGACTATAAAAACCTAACCCTAACCCTAACCGGGCAGCAGTATACACAGGGCGGAATCCCCACCTCCAGATCACCACTCACTATGCTGATGTCTTCCATTGTGCAGTCTCATAATCCTTTGTGCGGTGCCTCATTCTAAGGTGCCACACAAAGGATGATGTCACCGGAATAGTACTGTACTTGAGCGATGCCACGCTTTGCGGCGTCATCACATACAGTGCTCCTCTCATTGACCACCAATGAAGGGGGTGCCCCTTCCAGAAGTGTGGTAGGGCCCAGGTACATGGCCTCAGGGGGCTGCATGTGACTCACAGGGAATCCCTGCTCTAAAACCATCCCCATTCTCCTACAGCACAATAGATTTCATCATATTAATATGTACAACTTTTTTAACCATTCTCCAATTTATTAGCATCCCCTCAAATTCCTATTAAAAAAGCTATAAATATTTTTATACAACCCTAGAGTTCATTTTGCTTAAAACTATCCTCCTTCTGATTCCCTCTTCCCTCTTTTCTCTCTCATTTTCTTGTTGAATGAAATGTATTTTGTACCCAATTTTGTTTGTGTATTCCACTCTTTCTTAATATGTACCTTTCTTTACTTTTTACACTTAACAACACAAAATCCAGTTCCCTTACTAGGTATCCATAATACTAATGCTTCATCAAAAAATCACTATGTGTCCTGTTTGCCATGATTCTTTTTTACAAAAGTGACTTTCAGTGCTATATGTCTTGGAAAATAAGATCACCATGGGCAAGCATCATGACTATTTGCTCTGGACTTCATCCAGCAAAAATGATAAATTAATACTATCTGATCATAATGGGGATACTAAAATTAAATACTTTTCTCCTTTGGTCTCAGGGTGAGAGGAGATGGTAGGAAAAAGGCATGGAATTGGGAAAGGTCAAGATGAAATTTAGGAATAGTGAATAGTAGTCCAATGTATATAGAACATTGGAGGCTTGAAGGGGAATGGTATAAGATGTGACTGGAGAGGTAGTAAGTGTGAGAAGGACAAATGAAGAAAGCAAAGGAGCTGACATTATGACTTCCACTCTCTTGTCTAGGGAAAGAAAATACTGGAATTTATTCAATATTATTTATCCTCCGACAGTATGCTTGGCTCACATTTGGAATTAAAGGAAAAAATTCCTATGGAACAGCGATTAGAATTCAAGCACAAACATATTTGTTTCTATAGATTTCAGATAAATTATTCTGCCCCTCATAGAATTATTGATTCACTACTATTTGAAAAGAGCAGTTAAAGGTTCAATAATTCCTCACAACTCATAAGTGTGTATAAAAGTAACTAAAAGCCCTTCCTGAAGAACCTTCCAACTCAGTATAAGGTAACAAGTAATTGACAAACTAAACAACAGTCCAGCAAGGTATATCATCATCAGAGAAAGACACAGAAACATAACAAACAAGGCCGGCCTTGACAAGAGTGCCTTCTCCCTTTGGCGTTTTTCAAAAGACAGGATCAAATCCAGTGATTATAATTAGTAACTTCCAATTCTTTGTCCTGTCTCCTTCTCCTACAGCAATTTCTGCAATTACTAGGTATTGCATTTTTCCATAAAGAGAGCATACAAACAGTTTAGCAGCCTGGATAAGCTCTCACGTAAATTATTGGCCAATAATAATTACTTTCAATGTATTTATCCCTGTGGCTGTCATACAGTTCTTTTAGTACATAGAAGATAATTTTTAAAACCTTGTTCTTATAATGAGCATGCAGTTAACCCCATTATGCAAAATGAACAAATACCCCCCAAAATTATCATTAGCATGCAGAAACAGTATCTTCTTACAAGAACAGGTCTGCTTCTATGCATTTCCAAAAAGGACAGTTCTTCCCAAGTGTAAAACATTTGATTTTACTCTCAATTGAATGAGAGGAAAGCAAAATGTGTATAATGGCTCTTTTCTTATTCACAATGTTTCATCAAATAGGTTTTTCTAAAGTGTAGAAGTGGGTTATTATAATACTTTACATCTGTCTAGTGCCTAATAGTTTTCAAAGTGCTTTCACATCCATTATCTCATTTGATCCTCACAACAAAGCAATGAGGTATGTAAAGCAGTTACACTCAAAACATCCAAAAGAATCTGTGGTGTGTGCTCCTCTCCTATGATCCAGAGCACAATCCAACTATGCTCGCTGTGTCCCTTGTGTGGCTCTTCTTGTCTGTGTCCTCCCATGCTTGCTGGAGGGAATGACTCAGTGTTTTGGGGTTTATCTCCTGACATCACAAAAGTACCAAGGGAATATATAGGTTGTCTATCAGTTAGCACTTGTTATTGCTCCCAGAACAGTCTATCTTCTTTTTTGGATCATACAATACTTTGATGACACCCTTTGTTTCAGTTCTTTTTTAGTTCCTTACTTGAAATGTGTAGCTGCCTTTCCCACACACCTTGTCCCCACATTACCCACTCTACTGCTCTCTGAATGGTATTTATTTTTTAATTTTCAATCACTATAGTGATCTATGAACTGCAGCTATAAAAAACAGTAGAATATTAGAATAACAAATATGAGTCTTTATTTCTGGCAAAAGCTTGATATTCTTAGTAGAGATAATTTCTCATAGGAAATTTAACACATTCTCTTCTTCCTGTTTACTTGGGCCCAACTCACTACAAATGTAAAATATTTGCTATGTCTGTCTAATCTCAAAAAGGAGTATGCATGGCATATGGTTTGACAGCAGCTTTAGGTAAGTAACCCTGGGCAGCTGTGTATCTTCATTGTTGGGGTGGGAGGAAGGCTAAAAGGGAATCCTGTAAAGCAAAAGGGAGACAGATTCAGATTTCTCCAGGAGGCTTTGGGGTAGAGATGACTTCTGCAAGAGCCAAGGATAAAGGGAAAGAAGCAGAGATTCATAATTTTACAAGTCATCTAATCCAACCTCTTCATTTGACAGTAGAAAAAACTGAGGCTCAAAGAGAGTAAGTGACTTGCCAAAGGTCACACAGATAAAAAGTGTAAGTCTACATCTGAACTCAGGATATGACTTCAAATGCCACAGGAGGCAAGGCAGGGTTTGTTTTCATGCTACATCAATGAAGAGCTGCAGGAAGCTGTGTTCCTATTTTTACCTTCTTGAGGAAACCCAAACAAATTTTAAGGCCCATTACCAATAGTCAGCAACTGAAGGTGGATTGGGGTTAAGGAGTAAGAAGGGAGAAGGTAGGCAATCCAGAACAAAGCCAGAAATCCTATCTCCTAGATGGGACAAATGAGTAATTCACAGAGTAAATGTCACTTAGGACAACCTGTCAGCCCAGCCTAGTTTACCATCCCCTGAGGGTGGTAGGAGATTAAGTGACCTGGGGAAAGGTCATTTAATGAGAAAACCAAATTGTCTTCTTTCAATTCAAATTACCTTTTTAAAATCTCTAATGAAAGAAAGTCAATTTTAGTAGATCTCTAGACAGTAGCCAAACAACCCATAGACAATGATTGTGAAATGTGTGTAGGAACCTATAATTTTGGTCTTTGATATCAGTTAACATTGCATTTATAGAATCCTGATTGAAAAGCTTAATCTTCAGGTCTAGAAAAAAATATAGCATTTTGTCTTTCCATCCAACCTTTCCTCTCCTGGCCTTAAGCACTTTAGGGCTCATTGAACCAGATTTAGTTTCAGGTTTTCTGGCTCTCAGACCCTTGTGCCCCTAATTTTCCCTTCCCCCATATTTATCCCTCTGGTTTCCCAGTCTTCCTAGCTGCTGGTGCCTTTTCATTAAAGGTTACTGTATATCTACTTTGCATGTGTCTCATCTATACTTATAGAGTTTTGTGCTATTTCCCCTATTAGGCTTTAAGATCCTTGGGGGCATGGATTATGTCTCTTTTGTCACTTTTATTTCATCCATATCACAAAACACAGTTCCTGGCACATAATAAGCACTTAATACTTTCTTGCTAATTAACTGACTAATTGGACCATTTTTTATACACTTGTATTTTTACAGTGTGGATGGTTACTTCTGACTGAGTAGGAATCTCAAACAAGTGACTGCAGTATTTTGTGGCTTGATTCAAGCAGTGTGATGTCATCTTGAGAAAAGAGCATCTATAGGACTTTACCATCTAAAGAAACTTCTTTAATCTGAATACTACTTTTCTTTGATAAGGATACTATTAATAATCTTCCATCATCTTTTTCCATAAGATATTACAAATGTGGTTCTTTTCTAAAACCAGTATTGCCTTTGACTATATAACTTTACCTAGCAAATAAATCAAGTGTTAACTAACTAGAAACATTTTTAGGCTTTCTTAGTCTTGTTCTGGCAAATGATTTATGTTAGTTATTATTGTAATCTGGACCTTTGTCTTTTTTTTTTGTCCATGGTCCATTTTTTCATCACCAATAGCTTTTTTTTAGGTCATGATGGAATTATTTTAAATGCATTTACTTTTTTTTGCATTTTAATTCTTTTTTCTGACTTCATAATAACTTTTATCTTTATTCTAATAAAATGTCCTAGCAATTTAGAGCAACTAATAAATTGCTCAAACCATGCCACTCATGAATTAATTACTATTCCCACACAAATAATGCCATTTCCTTTCAGCCAAGATAAAATTTATTTTTTTGTGATATTCTCCAATGCTAGTGTTAAAGGGATTTTCTTAATCTCTCCCTCTGTCTCCATAAGAGGCTAGAGAGCAGGGGAAGAGGGAAGGAGTTGGTCAGTGAGAAAAAAAAGGAAGCAGCCACTGACAGGGGGAGGTCTTTTGCCTCCTGGATCTCTAGAGAGAAGGAGGTCTGTCTCTAAGGCAAGGATCTGATGGCAGTTACTACTGACAGTTGGGCTGCTATAGAGTCAGGCGAGGGAGTCAGTACTCAAAGCCATGAGGGCATGTTCTGATAGACTGGGTAGCTGGACTAAATATAAAATTCCTAATACTACCTTAAAATTTCCTAAAACTATCTCTGTCTTATCAAGACAAGTTCTTCTGTCTGGCACACCATACCTAATCTACTCTATCTATAAATTATTCACTAATTACCTAACTCCCTAAAATAATAGACAGCCACCACTCACTCACTCCTTCAATCAATTTTCTATAGCAGCCCAAGTTTCTATAGCAGCGACAGTGGCTGCTTCACCCCCTAACTTCCTGTCAGAGGGCAGGCTACTTCCTCTCCTCAGGTCCTGGTCTCTTTGGTAATGGAATCTTCAGCTCTGGTTTACTGCCTCATTGAACCTATCAGTTCTGATCTACTTAGAAACCCTGCTCTCTAGCATTTTAAGGAGACAGGAGAGATTAAGAAAATCCCTTTAACATATCCCCTCTGAGATCCTTTAGGAGACTAGTTTCCCCAATGTCTCTTTCAAACATAACTCTCTTATACTTATATTCATATTCCTAGTCAAAGTTGCCTATACTATTAATTTTTTCTAATAGAAATCAATACTAATATGAGAAACAGGGAGAAGTAAATAGAGAAAGAAAGAAAGCAAAACCAATCTTGGTTTTACAATTTACAAGTCTCAAATTGCAAAGAATTATAAATAATTAGTTAAAAAATTATAAATAATTACAATGACAAATAACACAATCCTGACTATACAGAAATAAGAACTTAAAGATATCAAACCAAATTCAACAAATACCACATAAAAAGTTTATAACTATTATTATGTACAAAAATATACAAGAAAATTGTATAAATACACTAGCCATATCAACCACCTATCAATTTTTTTTCAAAGTAAGCATTAATAACATTTAAAAGTGATGTTTTCATGTAATCTACAACTTTTTGGCCTCTCCAATTCCTCATTCCTGGTAGTTAATATCCAATGTATATCCTATCATTTTCACTTCTTCATTCAAGTCAAGTATCAAAGTATATATTAATGTGAAGGGTTTTTACAAATTCCTCATAGAATGTCTCTGTGTCTTTATCCTCTCTAATACATGTTGGTGCACAAGAAGTTGTAATTGTTTTCATAGCAGTCTTTTTGAAAATACTTATCAAGAGCACTACAATACAAGATATTCAAATATCCCATGATATTTCTTGCTACCTTTGGACATGTTATGATCAACTCTGTCTTTGTCATTACAAGAAGAAATTCTGAACCAATATTGTTTAAATATAAAAAAAAGCTTCCTTCTTTATTCTATTTCTCAGAATATTTGTTTTATTTTTAAGAATGTCAAGACTGACATGTTTCAATACCTCTAGTATATACACATGTTGGTTGGAGACAAAGATTTTACAATTTAAATACCAATAGCCTAGCTAAAGTCCAATGATGATATGATTCTCTAGTCTCTTCTTGAGGTCAATTTTTAAATTTTCTTTTTTTTCCCCCTGTGGAATATCATAGCCAAAAGAATTTATCACTGAATAACTAGACTACTGATCATGAGTCTTTCTGTATTTAGCTGGGTTGGTATTCTTAAAGCAGATGCAATTCTATTCCTGGGACCATACTAGAAATATTTATGGAATCATAGAACCTGCCAGACACTTATTATCACAGAGTACTCAGATCCATGCCACAATGAGACATTAGAAGAGAATTTTTTGGTGATAAATTATTTTTACATTTTTGCTTTGGACCTGTGATTTCCTCTTCTAGAGAACTTCTTGGTATGAACATTCTCCCCAGTGATATAGATAAGTAGCTTGTGTGCCTTATATGAATTAAAGGGGATACTAAGAGATTTAGTATACTGTCTATGATCACAAAGGCAGTTACTATAATATGTAAAATAAAACCTATTTTGTAGATGAAGAATCCAAGCAGACCACGTTAGACCAGATAACAGCAAATTAGTTATGGAGCTTAGACTAGAATCAAGTCCTCCTGAAAAAGAGATTAATATACCTTCATACCACTCTTGGTTAAGAATGTTAATCAATAGTTTAATACAAGTGTAGTTCGGCTACTAAATAATATTTATCAAGTGACCAAAGATATTTGTGTAAGTTGCAAGCATGGATTTGGACTAGATCAACTAAACAGAAAAAGAAGTAGAATAGAAAGAGAACCATGAGTCAGGATGAGGAAGAATCAGTGAGAAAAAAAGGGAAACAGAAAAAAAGCACTCAAAGGGATGAAGAAAGGCCAGTCATGGAAGCCAAAGGAAAAAAGTAATTTCATGAGATGGTAACTGGGTTCGGTTCCAACCTCTACAATTTACTACGTACAAGATGTTAGGCAAGTAATTTAATCACTCTGCTCCTCAGTTTTCTCATCTGTAAAATGCAAGGGTTGGATTAAATATCCTTGAAGGGCCTCTCCTGCTCTATATCTATCATACTCCAATCTTATAAACAAAATTATCTGCAAAATGAAGAGACCAAACTGGATGGTCTTGAAATCTCATTCCAATTTTAAATCCCTTGATTCTATAAGCCAATGATATTGAAGATTTTCTTTTAGGAGGAGATATCTGTCTGTTCCAAAAAGAGGAGATCAGATGTTCTGAAAGTTAAGGAAGAGACAAGTGATGGTATTCAAGATCCTGGGAACCTTTGCAAAGCATGAATTGTAAAATAACAACATGGATTCTGACTGTTTAAAAACAGCTCAAAAGAGGATATGTGAGATAGTTAGCAGAAAAATAAAGTTATTTCTAATCAAGTATAGGCAATATTTTTTGTTTTTTTTTAGGGGAGAATATTATCTTGGTTGCTTCCTCTATCTGCTGTTTTTAAATTTGTTTACATTTTACAAAGTAAATTAACTACTTTATATTTTGTTAATAACACAAACAGGAGAAATACTGGTATTTCCCCTGGGTTTAGACTTTGAGTTTGTGTTCTCATTTCCTGCTACACTTAACCAATTCTAAGGATAAAAACTGTGTCACCCTGTTAAGTATTCTACTCTAACCAGCAGTGTAAATTCATTTGGTAGCAATGAAAGGGGAAAGGTCATGTCCAAGAATGTAAACTAAAAAAATCTCTTTGGGGATGATGGCTATACTACAATAGAATTGTGAACTTTAAGATAAGTGCTACTTCAGAGAAGGTGCCTAGGAAATTTTGTTCAAAGAATCTCAGAGTTGGTCTATATCTTAGAGGTCATTTGCTGTAAATTTAATACAGAATGGAAGAACTCCTAAGAGATAGTCATATAGCTTCTGCCTGATAACATAAAGGGATGGCAAATTTCCTATCTCACTACAAGGACATTTCTCAATAGCTCTAATTGTTAGAAAGTTCTTACTTGAACTAAACCAAGAACTTGCCTCCCTTTAACTTCTTATTAAACTGGCAGATAATGAGAACTATGTAGACACAATATGCCTAGATTTCAGTAAGGCATCTGACGATATCTCTCATGCTATATGAAAAAGAAAGATAAAGAATAGATTACCTAAAGGGGGTAATGATTTTTTATAAATTTTTGCATAATTCAATTATATTGGACTCAAAAGATAGTGATTGAAATTTTCATGAAGTGGAATCTTTTTTTTTATTTAATATATTTTATTTGATCATTTTCAAGCATTATTCGTTAAAGACATAGATCATTTTCTTTTCCTCCCCCCCCCACCCCCCATAGCCGACGCGTAAGTCCACTGGGCATTAGATGTTTTCTTGATTTGAACCCATTGCTTTGTTGATAGTATTTGCATTAGAGTGTTCATTTAGAGTCTATCCTCTGTCATGTCCCCTCAACCTCTGTATTCAGGCAGTTGCTTTTTCTCGGTGTTTCCACTCCCATAGTTTATCCTTTGCTTATGAATGGTGTTTTTTTCTCCTGGATCCCTGCAAGTTGTTCAGGGACATTACACCACCACCAATGGAGAAGTCCATTACGTTCGATGATACCACAGTGTGTTTGTCTCTGTGTACAATGTTCTCCTGGTTCTGCTCCTCTCGCTCTGCATCACTTCCTGGAGGTTGTTCCAGTCTCCATGGAACTTCTCCACTTTATTATTCCTTTTAGCACAATAGTACTCCATCACCAACATATACCACAGTTTGTTCAGCCATTCCCCAATTGATGGGCATCCCCTCGTTTTCCAGTTTTGGGCCACCACAAAGAGCGCAGCTATGAATATTTTTGTACAAGTCTTTGTGTCCATTATCTCTTTGGGGTACAGACCCAGCAGTGCTATGGCTGGGTCAAAGGGTAGATATTCTTTTAGCACCCTTTGGGCATAGTTCCAAATTGCCCTCCAGAATGGTTGGATCAGTTCACAGCTCCACCAGCAATGAATTAATGTCCCTATTTTGCCACATCCCCTCCAGCATTCATTACTTTCCTTTGCTGTTATGTTAGCCAATCTGCTAGGTGTGAGGTGATACCTCAGAGTTGTTTTGATTTGCATCTCTCTGATTATAAGAGATGTAGAACACTCATGAAGTGGAATCTTAAGTGGAATGCCATGGGCATCTATTCTCCTACCTATGAGATTTATTTTTTATCAATAATTCTAATGAAGAATTTTCTCATATTTTCAGATGAGTATTAATGTCAGAGGATTTAACATAGATCCAAAAAAAAAATCCTTATTTCCTAAAATCATATGCCAAACCATACTAGGTTAAAATTTAATAATAAGTGTAAAATCCTGTTCTTAGGTACAAAATAATTAACTTCACAGGTAAAGAATGAGGAAAGACATAACCAGACAATGAACAAGCCAAGGAACCTGGGAGTTTTAGTGGACAAGTTCAGTAAGAGTCTACATTGGGAATGTAACAGCCAAAACAGGTAATGTAATCTTAGGCAACAGAAACAGAAACAATAATTGTGAAACCACAAGAGAAGCACTGTTTATCTCTGAACCACATTATATGAAGGGTACTATCAGCTTAGAGTGGGTTTAGAGGAAAGTGGCCAAGAATATGCCATATGATGACTGACTGAAGGAACTGGAATGATTATCCTGGATACAAAAAGACATAGGGGAAGGAAAGAAAGGGCATAAAAGTGGTCTTTGATTATTTTACATGCTATTATTTAAAAGAAATATTAGACTTGTTTTACCTGGCTCCAGATGATAGAGTTGGAAAAATGGATAAAACTTATAGAGAGACAGATTTCAGTTCCATACAAGGACAAACTTCCTAACCATTCCATATAAAAGTGGAATATAAAGTAGAATGGGTAGCACTCCAGGATATAATGAGCTCCTCAAACTTAAAGGTGTTCAAGTGGATGTTGGGATGACCACTTGTTTGGGATGTTATAGAAATGAGGTTTTTGCTTCAATCCCTTCCAACTCTGAAATTCTGTCTAATACTTTCTAAGGGTTACAGAGTTAACAAAAAACAAAATAAAACTACTGCTCTGGAATAAAGAGCACCAAGCACTGGCTACTGTTGTAGCAAAATCCTCTATCAACAAGTTATTTTAGAAGAAGAATGAAAGACTGGTATTCTATAGCTTAACAGCTGCATACCCATGAATAGGCAACTTGATTTCCTTTCAAATATACTTTTTCTATAACTTTTCAGAAAGTATTTGGTATGTGCTGCTGCTGAATTAAAAGAGAGATCCTCACTCATATTGATAATTTATAATCACTTAGTAGTTTTCTTCCAAGGAACTCAAAGTACTTTTCAAATACCTCTGAATGCCTTACTAACTCATCTTCCCCATAATAAGAAGCCTTCCAATTTAAGCACTTCCTCTCAACCTTATTGATATCACTAAATGAAGTTGGCAACTCTTGGGTAGCTACTAAAGAAATCAAATAATATTGTGAAAGAAAAGAAACCACATTTCTGTCACATTGCCTGAAGTTTAAAAAAAATTAAATATTGTAAATGCAAAGATGTGCTGACAAAGTACTTGACAGATATAGGGAATTGTACAGGATTCATTGCTATACATTGTAACACTAAAGACATGTATGAACACAAAAATTATGGCTAGAAGGCCCCTTACAGAACATTTAGTGCAACCCTATAATAGATGATATTTGAGGGTATATTTGATGGATACTAGATAACTAATGGATCAGGTAGTTATCTTCTTTTGCCTATCCTCCTTTCTTTTATACCTCCCTTCCTCCCTTTTCCAATCTCCCTTCCTCTCCTCTTTTTCCCTTCAGTTTCCCCTTCCCCCTCCTTCTTCAGCCTCCTTCTAAGTCACTCAGGGTGAACTATGATGTTTCAGAGGAAATACTCTTTTCTCTTCTTTATCTCAAATTAGGGTTTACTGGAGAAAACAGGACAAGCTAGAGGATGAGGTAAGTGGGTTGGGATTTTCCCTATTATCTATAGTGAGTCTTAGGTTGGAGGATATTGAGAGAAATGGCAATTCAGTCATTACCAGGAAAGAGAGAGATATATGGACTATTGTCCTTCTTCTTTTGCCTTCAAATCAGCCAAGCCACCTGCAACTTGATTATCCCAAGTACCAGAGATAAACCCAGCTTCTTCCTTCAAAGTCACCACCATCAGCCAAAGCCCAGAAAAATAGTCAAGCAATTGGCTCTTGCCTTCAACTGTTTCCCAGTCACATTCCAATAGGAATTTTCCTTTGATTGACAGCTGATCAATCTCCAGCTTCTTGTCTTACTTCTTGTCCTTTTGCATTCTTTGTAATTTCTCTCCTCCCCAACCCTCTCATTTTTACAGATGAGGAAATGGAGGTCTAGAAAAGGTAAGTGATTTCTCTAAGGTCACATTATAACTAGCTAAATTGGGATTTGAACTCACTGATTGTAAAAATCCAGCAGTCTTTTCACTCTACTCATAGTTATCATTGATTCATTCTTTGATTACAGAGTGAGGTAGTGTTAGGAATTCTAGATTTGAAGTCAGAAGCATTAGGTTAAAGTACCATATTTCAGACTCTGTTCATTCAAGCAAATCATTTCCCGTCTCCCTGCACATAGACCCATAAAATACTGAGAATAATACAGAGGGAGTTATAATGGTATAATAGAAGCAGTAATAGATTTGGAGACAGAGGACTAGGTTTGGAATCCCAAGCTCTGGTACTTAATTACCTTTAGGCTATTCACTTATCTTTTCTGTCCATGTTTCTTAGACCCGTGTTGTCAAACTCATAGAAATGGAGGCCACTTACCCATATCTTGACTTAACTTCAAAATATAAGATAAAATATAACATTTAAAATGTAAAATATAACATATAACATTTATTATACATTTATTTGTATTGTTAAATATTTCTCAATTACATTTTATTTGGTTTGGGCTGTAATAAGGAAATATGCTTGACATTCTGACCTGGATGATTTCAAGGTTACCTTCCAGGACCAAATCCTAGAACCATATTTCATGGGGGTACTGTAAGGAAAAATTTATGCAAATATGAGCTGTGGTTTAGTAGTAGTAGTAGAAGCAACAACAGCAATAGTAGTAATAATACTAGTAGTAGTAGCAGTAGCAATAGCAGCAGCAGCAGCAGTAGTAGTAATAGTAAAAAGAAGACGGGACAGAGGCTAAGAATAATTATAGAAAGGAAAAAGATAGGGGAAGTAAGGTAAGATGTTTTTGTTTGATTCTTAAATGTGTTGCTTTTCCTCCTTAAGGACTGAAAAAGCATTACTAAAATTGTTTTTAAAAAACTATTAAGAATGTGCTGTATACAGACTTCCGGTTAAGATGGCGGCTTAGAGAAAGCTAAAGTTCAGATCTCCAGAAAACCCTTCCCGACCGATCTCAAACTATAAGCTCCTAAGGCGCCGAAATTCAAAACGATCAACAGCACAGACCCTGGGAACCCTCCTCCTGGACCTGGACCCGGTTCAAAAGGTACGGCTCCCCTCAAAAGCCAGAACCCGAGATCCCTCGGACCTCAGGGGTAGGAGCGCAGAGTCCAAGGCTCCAGGAAGCCGCAGCCCGGACGGGCTCAGAGAGCAGGGTCCTCGGAACAACAACCCTCAGGGCCTTCTACCTGAGTCCCAGTGAAAGTTACTGCCTGGGGCTCCCCCTGCAGAGAGCTGGTCGAAACAACAGCAACCCTCAGGGCAGGCAAGACAGCCTCACGGGCTGGATCCTGCTATCCAAGTCTCAGTGAAAGTCCCTGCCCTCGGAGCTTGGGGAAGCTGCAGCCCATCCCCCCGCAGGCCAACGAAACAGCCTCACGGCCAGCGATTCTGAAGGCAACTTCCGGAAAGCAATGTGGTCCGACCCTTCCATTCCAGTTCCAGTGAGGCATATTCAGTTTAACCCAGGGAAAGCTCATAGAACCAACATCTGCCCAGGACTAAAGCCTCTGAACACCAGACAGAGATAAGAAAAGCTAATCCTCCACATTCAGAGATGACAAACTCCACAGAAGCACAGAAGCCCCAAAATACCAAGAAAAATAAGAAGAAAGGGGCGACTTTGGACACATTCTATGGAGCCAAAATACAAAATATAGAGCAGATAGAAGAAGATATACAAGAAAATGCTCCAAAATCTTCCAAAGGAAATGGAAACTCTCCACAAACCCATGAAGAATTTGAATCAGAAATGACCAAAAAGATGGAAGCCCTCTGGGAGGAAAAGTGGGAAATAATGCAAAAGAAATTCACGCATCTACAAAACCAGTTTGACCAAACTGTAAAAGAAAACCAGGCTTTAAAGCAAGAACTAATAAAGCAAAGCCAAAACACCAAGAAATTAGAAGAGAACATAAAATATCTCACCGACAAGGTGATAGATCTGGAAAATAGAGGGAGAAGAGTGAATTTAAGAATAATTGGACTCCCAGAAAAGCCAGAAATAAACACTAAACTGGACATGGTGATACAAGATATAATCAAAGAAAATTGCCCAGAGATTCTAGAACAAGGGGGCAATACAGCCACTGACAGAGCTCACAGAACACCTTCTACACTAAACCCCCAAAAGACAACTCCCAGGAATGTAATTGCCAAATTCCAAAGCTATCAAACAAAAGAAAAAATCCTACAGGAAGCCAGAAAAAGACAATTTAGATATAAAGGAATGCCAATCAGTGTCACACAAGACCTTGCAAGTTCTACTCTAAATGATCGTAAGGCATGGAACATGATCTTCAGAAAGGCAAGTGAGCTGGGTCTCCAACCAAGAATCAGCTACCCAGCAAAACTGACTATATACTTCCAAGGGAAAGTATGGGCATTCAACAAAATAGAAGACTTCCAACTTTTTGCAAAGAAAAGACCAGAGCTCTGTGGAAAGTTTGATACCGAAAATCAAAGAGCAAGGAATGCCTGAAAAGGTAAATATTAAGGAAAGGGAAAAAATGCTATCTTCTTCTTTTACTCAAACTCTCTTCTATAAGGACTACATTTATATCAATCTATGTATACAAACATGTGGGGAAAATGTAATGTATAAATAGGGGGTAAAGAAAGACCAAATAGAATAATGGTTCTCACACAAAGATTCACATGGGAAGGGGAGGGGAAGAAAACTCGTATAAGGAGAGGAAGAGAGGGGGGGGGGTGGTTTACTTAAACCTCAATCTCAGGGAAATCAACTCTGAGAGGGAAAAACATCCAGATCCATTGGGATCTTGAATTCTATCTTACCCAACAAGGGTAAGGAGAAGGGAAAACCAAGGGGGGGAGGGGGAGAGGGAGAACAAAAAGGGAGGGAAAGAGAGGGGGGAGGGGGAGGGAAGAAAAAGGGAGGGACTAAAAACGGAAACATCAAGGGAGGGGACAAGGGGGACTGATTCAAAGTAAATCACTGGACTAAAAGGTAGAGCCGAAGAAGAAAAGGTTAGAATTAGGGAAGGCAATCAAAATGCCAGGGAGTCCACAAATGACAATCATAACTTTGAGCGTGAATGGGATGAACTCACCCATAAAACGTAGACAAATAGCAGAATGGATTAGAATCCAAAACCCTACCATATGTTGTCTTCAAGAAACACACATGAGGCGGGTTGACACCCACAAGGTCAGAATTAAAGGATGGAGTAAGACCTTCTGGGCCTCAACTGATAGAAAGAAGGCAGGAGTGGTAATCATGATATCTGATAAAGCCAATGCAAAAATAGACCTGATCAAAAGGGATAGGGAAGGTAATTATATTTTGTTAAAAGGGACTCTAGACAATGAGGAAATATCATTAATCAACATGTATGCACCAAATAATATAGCACCCAAATTTCTAATGGAGAAACTAGGAGAATTGAAGGAAGAAATAGACAATAAAACCATACTAGTGGGAGACTTAAACCAACCATTATCAAATTTAGATAAATCAAATCAAAAAATAAATCAGAAAGAGGTAAAAGAAGTGAATGAAATCTTAGAAAAATTAGAATTAATAGACATATGGAGAAAAATAAATAGGGATAAAAAGGAATACACCTTCTTCTCAGCACCACATGGCACATTCACAAAAATTGACCATACATTAGGTCATAGAAACATAGCACACAAATGCAAAAAAGCAGAAATAATGAATGCAGCCTTCTCAGATCACAAGGCAATAAAAATAATGATTAGTAATGGTACATGGAAAACCAAATCTAAAACCAATTGGAAATTAAACAATATGATACTCCAAAACCGTTTAGTTAAAGAAGAAATCATAGAAACAATTAATAATTTCATCGAGGAAAATGACAATGGCGAAACATCCTTTCAAACCTTTTGGGATGCAGCCAAAGCGGTAATCAGAGGCAAATTCATATCCCTGAATGCTTATATTAACAAACAAGGGAGAGCAGAGATCAATCAATTGGAAATGCAATTGAAAAAACTCGAAAGCGATCAAATTAAAACCCCCCAGCAGAAAACCAAATTAGAAATCCTAAAAATTAAGGGAGAAATTAATAAAATCGAAAGTGATAGAACTATTGATTTAATAAATAAGACAAGAATCTGGTACTTTGAAAAAACAAACAAAATAGACAAAGTACTGGTCAATCTAATTAAAAAAAGGAAGGAAGAAAAGCAAATTCACAGCATTAAAGATGAAAAGGGGGACAGCACCTCCAATGAGGAGGAAATTAAGGCAATCATTAGAAATTACTTTGCCCAATTATATGGCAATAAATACACCAATTTAGGAGAAATGGATGAATATATACAAAAATACAAACTGCCTAGACTAACAGAAGAGGAAATAGAATTCTTAAATAATCCCATATCAGAAATTGAAATCCATCAAGCCATCAAAGAACTTCCTAAGAAAAAATCCCCAGGGCCTGATGGATTCACCTGTGAATTCTATCAAACATTCAGAGAACAGTTAATCCCAATACTATACAAACTATTTGACATAATAAGCAAAGAGGAAGTTCTACCAAAGTCCTTTTACGACACAAACATGGTACTGATTCCAAAACCAGGCAAGTCAAAAACAGAGAAAGAAAACTATAGGCCAATCTCCCTAATGAATATAGATGCAAAAATCTTAAATAGGATACTAGCAAAAAGACTCCAGCAAGTGATCAGAAGGATCATTCACCATGATCAAGTAGGATTCATACCAGGGATGCAGGGCTGGTTCAACATTAGGAAAACCATCCACATAATTGACCACATCAACAAGCAAACTAGCAAGAACCACATGATTATCTCAATAGATGCAGAAAAAGCCTTTGATAAAATACAACACCCATTCCTATTAAAAACACTAGAAAGCATAGGAATAGAAGGGTCATTCCTAAAAATAATAAACAGTATATATCTAAAACCAACAGCTAATATCATCTGCAATGGGGATAAACTAGATGCATTCCCAATAAGATCAGGAGTGAAACAAGGATGCCCATTATCACCTCTACTATTTGACATTGTACTAGAAACACTAGCAGTAGCAATTAGAGAAGATAAAGGAATTGAAGGCATCAAAATAGGCAAGAAGGAGACCAAGTTATCACTCTTTGCGGATGACATGATGGTTTACTTAAAGAATCCTAGAGATTCAACCAAAAAGCTAATTGAAATAATCAACAACTTTAGCAAAGTTGCAGGATACAAAATAAACCCACATAAATCATCAGCTTTTCTATATATCTCCAACACAGCTCAGCAGCAAGAACTAGAAAGAGAAATCCCATTCAAAATCACCTTAGACAAAATAAAATACCTAGGAATCTACCTCCCAAGACAAACACAGGAACTATATGAACACAACTACAAAACACTCGCCACACAACTAAAACTAGACTTGAACAAATGGAAAAACATTAACTGCTCATGGATAGGACGAGCCAATATAATAAAAATGACCATCCTACCCAAACTTATTTATCTATTTAGTGCCATACCCATTGAACTACCAAAATACTTCTTCACTGATTTAGAAAAAACCGTAACAAAGTTCATTTGGAAGAACAAAAGATCAAGGATATCCAGGGAAATAATGAAAAAAAAACACATATGATGGGGGCCTTGCAGTCCCTGACCTAAAACTATATTACAAAGCAGCAGTCATCAAAACAATTTGGTACTGGCTAAGAAACAGAAAGGAAGATCAGTGGAATACACTGGGGGAAAGCGACCTCAGCAAGACAGTATACGATAAACCCAAAGATCCCAGCTTTTGGGACAAAAATCCACTATTCGATAAAAACTGCTGGGAAAATTGGAAGACAGTGTGGGAGAGACTAGGAATAGATCAACACCTCACACCCTACACCAAGATAAATTCAAAATGGGTGAGTGACTTAAACATAAAGAAGGAAACCATAAGTAAATTGGGTAAACACAGAAGAGTATACATGTCAGACCTTTGGGAGGGGAAAGGCTTTAAAACCAAGCAAGATATAGAAAGAATCACAAAATGTAAAATAAATAATTTTGACTACATCAAACTAAAAAGCTTTTGTACAAACAAAACCAATATAACTAAAATCAGAAGGGAAACAACAAATTGGGAAAAAATCTTCATAGAAACCTCTGACAAAGGTTTAATTACTCATATTTATAATGAGCTAAATCAATTGTACAAAAAATCAAGCCATTCTCCAATTGATAAATGGGCAAGGGAAATGGATAGGCAGTTCTCAGATAAAGAAATCAAAACTATTAATAAGCACATGAAGAAGTGTTCTAAATCTCTTATAATCAGAGAGATGCAAATCAAAACAACTCTGAGGTATCACCTCACACCTAGCAGATTGGCTAACATGACAGCAAAGGAAAGTAATGAATGCTGGAGGGGATGTGGCAAAGCAGGGACATTAATTCATTGCTGGTGGAGCTGTGAACTGATCCAACCATTCTGGAGGGCAATTTGGAACTATGCCCAAAGGGCAACAAAAGAATATCTACCCTTTGACCCAGCCATAGCACTGCTGGGTCTGTACCCCAAAGAGATAATGGACACAAAGACTTGTACAAGAATATTCATAGCTGCGCTCTTTGTGGTGGCCCAAAACTGGAAAATGAGGGGATGCCCATCAATTGGGGAATGGCTGAACAAACTGTGGTATATGTTGGTGATGGAGTACTATTGTGCTAAAAGGAATAATAAAGTGGAGAAGTTCCATGGAGACTGGAACAACCTCCAGGAAGTGATGCAGAGCGAGAGGAGCAGAACCAGGAGAACATTGTACACAGAGACTAATACACTGTGGTATAATCGAACGTAATGGACTTCTCCATTAGTAGTGGTGTAATGTCCCTGAACAACTTGCAGGGATCCAGGAGAAAAAAACACCATTCATAAGCAAAGGATAAACTATGGGAGTGGAAACACCGAGAAAAAGCAACTGCCTGAATACAGAGGTTGAGGGGACATGACAGAGGATAGACTCTAAATGAACACTCTAATGCAAATACTATCAACAAAGCAATGGGTTCAAATCAAGAAAACATCTAATGCCCAGTGGACTTACGCGTCGGCTATGGGGGGTGGGGGGGGAGGAAAAGAAAATGATCTATGTCTTTAACGAATAATGCTTGGAAATGATCAAATAAAATATATTTTAAAAAAAAGAGTGTGCTGTATATAAGTTCTATTAAATAAGAGTTGGGGAAAAGAAGCCTTTCTACATATCACTTGCCTCTCCCTCTCCCAACCAATTCCTGAGGTTTCCTCTCTCACAGTCTCTAACATAGTGGAAAGGATCTGATAAGAATCTCAACAACATATCATGTCTTCTTTCTAAGAACAAAACTATTTATCTGATGAGAATCCTATCTCATGTAGGCTGGCATTAACGTAGCCACATTCAGCTGATTGATATAAAAATTCTGACCTCTGTTTTAGACCTCAAACTAGTTCATTCCTCCTAAAGGAGGTGCCCTCAACCTTCTATACACCAGCAACTCATCATATTAGTGACAGACATAGGGTAGACAGCTTGATCAGCTTGATCCCTGCAGGAGCTCAATATTCCCAAAATTAAATGATCCACCTTCAGGAGCAAAGATGATCAACATACTCAATGATAACTGGCACAAGCCTAGTTTAAAATGAACTGACTCATTACCAGTAATCTGAACATGCTGGTATTAAATTTTCTGTCTGTGGCAACCCATCATTCAAAGAAAATTATAAAATGGAAAATGGTTGCCAGTCCTTTAAGGCTTCCTTTGCTTATGCCAATGATGGTGGAAACATGAGGGAAAGGGAATAAAAGGATACTAACAATCACAATTTTTGAAGCATCTAAAAGCCTTAACTTGGCAATTATTACTATGGGATCCTTGCCCAGGAAACTGTTAGAGGAACTGAATCCTGAAAACTTTCACATTATGAAACCAAAACCAGGTGGAAATTAAATGGAAAGATGGCTCAATTCTTCTTCATGGAAAGATAAATAAAAGACATGATAAAGTTGCAAACATAATGTATCCAGAGGCAAGAAATAGCATATCATGTGACATCATTTCGTAAAACAACATTAAAATAATATTACAATGAAAATAATTACTGGACAATAGCTATTGGAGAAGATAGGGAGAGGTAGAAAAATTCTATGAAGAACTTGAATTTTAAAAATGTATTTCAAATTAAATCAACATGTACTTTGACAGTCAATTACTTTGATGCAAAGATAGGAACTGCAGAGATTACTGACTTGCCCAAGAGTAATAAGCACCAGAACTTGGGATTCCAAATCTGGTCTTCTATCACCAAATATTTTGCCTCTTCCATTATACTGTAATACCTCCCCAGGTATTATTCTCTTTATTTTAGAGGTAAGTAAATGGGCAAAGAAAAAGGAAATAACTTGCCTGAAAGCATAGTCTGGTACTTTAACCCAGTGTTTCTGACTTCAAATCCAGAACTCTTACCATACCCCACTCTGTAATCAAAGAATGAGTCAGTGTGAAAAGATCACTGGACTTATACCTTGGAATTAAAAATAAGAGAGAGCAAGGTATACAGATGAAAAGAGGTTTCATGCCCATGTGGCATGAATATTTTCTTCTATTAAAAGGAAAGATGTGATGAACATGATGAGCAACAAAAAAAAAAACACCACAACTAATGAAACAAATATTTTAATGCCATTCCCAAATCAGCTTTCTGAATCTAATGATGCTACACTTAAAGAAAGATCAAAATTAGCAACAAAAATTGAAAATAATGAGAAAGATTATGGCAGGCAATTAAAATAAATGGGTAAAGAGGTGGACATTGTCAGAGATTATAACCATTTCCTAAAGAAATCTAGCCAATATAAATCAATTGCCACAACAAGGAAAACCAAATAACTTAGAAACCACTTCATTTATCAAATACTTGATGATCTCCCTGACAAGTGAAGAAATATGGCATCCAAGGGTAGTGTGTATTTTTAGAATATAAACTGATTTGTAAGGTCTTATGAAGGAAGATGGTAAAAGATTATTAATTTCATGAAACAAAAGCAGTGGAGAAAAAAATTAAAACAAGTTTAGTGAGAGATCAAGCTAAGAAATGTCATCCAAAGGGCCTTTAATGATGAAGCTGACAAGACAACAACAAAGAGATCAAAAATGGAAAAAAAATCTGTAAAAATTTTATAATTCTTTTTTCATCTAATATAATGGATTCACCACATTTGGATTCTAACATTACTGTCACAGATATACTGCAATGAATAAATGAAAATGTCACTGAAGGAAACAATGAATAAAAAAGCCGTTGGACTAGCCCAAGTATTACTGAAAGAGGGTCTATGGTGAAGAAGAAAAAATTTGAAGGTATTTAGAATTTTATTCTCAAAATATCTAGAAGAATTTCTATTTTCAAAATATCTCATATTGGAGGCATGAGAAAAATAATCTGGACTTTATTATTACTCCTTTCTCCCCACCTTCACAAAAAAGTGGCTGAGAAAATATCAAAAATAACTACCTATTTATCTAATTTCTATTTAATACAAATATTAAATGATCTATATACATATAGGAGATCCCTGATGAAGGTGTGAGAATAGAAAGTTTTTTCACTTAATAGATCACATTTTAACAGTCATATGCTAAAAGGTATCAAGAATATAATATAACCATGGGATTATTGTTTGCTAAAATAAAAAATAATTTGATTCAATAAAGAAAATGTTGCCTTAAAGGATGTCTTCCAATAAGGTACCTCTTACATCAAAATCATAAAGACCCCTTGAAAGATGTACCAGTAGTAACTTTGTTCATTGATATTAATGGATATTAATGCCAAATGAAGCATAAAACAAGGGAAACACAAGTTTGTCAAAGGAGTTGGCACCATCATGGAGAGATATTCAAATCAAAATGGAAGAGGGATTCTCTCTGAGTGGTGAGGAGCTCCAAGTGCTCTTGTTTGTGGATGATATTGTACTGACTACATCAAGCCCAGGAATACTGCAGAGCTTCTTAAATGAGAGTCAAAATTACTAAAAATAGATTTTGGCCTATCCACCCATACTAGAAAAATCAAGTGGATGAAAAATGTCTCTTGCCAAGTTTTGATATGTATATGAACAATCCAAAGAACTCATCCATCAGCATTTGAATCTTGGACAGGCAGTGTGAATTTACAGTGAGCTGGGCCCCAAAATGAATAGAAAGAAGACTGCCTTTAGGAAATTCTACAGCTCTTTTTTGACTTTTGGGTTTACCCTAGACACATTGGCCCTTCTTTTTAACACCAATATTCTTCTGGTGATATTATTTGGCTGGGAGTCATGGAATTTCTCTGGAGAAATGATATTGAGGATCACTCAAAAGATACTAGAGAAATTAATTATGAGTGAATTGCACAAGAGACATGCATCAATCTGCAAGTACCAACAATATTCACGTGATATTAAAAGATTATAAAGCCTGACCCCTTGCAGGTTGACTAGATTTGTTGTGGAGGATTTAAAGAAATTCAGGGGTAAGAATTGCACAGGATGAATAGATAGGGATGGTTTCCAATATGCATCTTTGCAGGAGTTTCCTCCTTGATGGGAACAAAGATTGATCAAAATATCACAGTATATACAAGGCATTGTGCTAGGGACTGCAAACACAAAGATTAAAAACAAGAGTTCCTGCTATTTAACAAAGGGTGGGGAGGAGGAATATATCATGCATAAATTTATTAATAACAATAAGACATAATAAAGACATATATAATTAGAAATGGTAGCCCAATCATGTAGTATAAGACAGTGTGAATATAAGAACAGCTTAAATGATGCACTAATATCTCAGAAATTTTAAAAGAACAAAGAAAGGTCTCTGGCATAGTGGCAGCCCTTCTGTAGAGGATTTTGTCTGACACATAGTTTGGTGCTTAATAAATACTCATTCACTTGGTTTGACTTGGCATTGGCAAGAATTCCACAGCATGAGAAGACATGAGGAGATTATGATCTGTCTGTGTGGGAATGCTCATCTAATGGAAGAAATCAACTCCATCAAACCTTCAGAAAATTGAAATTAGTACATTTGCCTGTGGTATATCTGCCACAGAATTTATGCATATACTTTTCAGTTTCAAAAAATTTATTGGAAATTAATTCAGTAAGTAATTGTTACCCTTTATTTAAAAATGGTACAGGTTATAAAACTAAGAAGATAATAAATACTATGAATAGAATTGTCTTTGTAGTTGACTTTATCTTCTTAAATCAATAAGGAGAAAAGTATCTTTTTAAGCAAGTAAAATTCTAAGAAATCTGTTTAAGTTGAAAACACTTTTTATCAATCACTCTCCTTCTCCCTTTACTTTCATCTAAATAATTCTGAAAGCTTGCTTAATTTGCTGTGTGGCCCTTTGCCATGATGAGGCATCCCTGCAGGATTTTAGTGGAGGCGTTTCAGGGTTTTAAAAGATATATAAATGTCTGCATGTCACAAAGAACTCCCCAACCCCATATTTCATGTATGGCAATCTAAAAATAGCAAACAAATCACTGGTCAACTTAAACTTTTTTAATTTACCTGAAATAGGGATATTCTGAGAGACTGATAACTGCACATCTCCTGTTCCTGGTGGCATGTCAATAACTAAATAGTCCAGCTGACCCCAGTCTACCTATAAACCAAAATCACAAATATGTTAAATAATAGTAGTGTACAATAGCTAAGGAAAGCTTAGTGAAATTAATCATGGTCATCCATGGCTACTAAAGAAATTAATCACAAATGATTTGACACCTTTTCATCTCTTGCCTTTACTGAAGTCGGGAATAATTTCCAAATGGCTCACGGGTGAACTCATCACAAAATTGGCTCCTGCTGAAGAAAAGACTTTACTTCTAGTTCACTAAATACTTTGGTATTGTAATAATACTACTGTATCTTGAAAAGCTTGACCTTTTTTTTTTTGATCACTTTGTTTTGATTATTTTTCATTCCTAAGTCACTGATATAAATTTAAAGTGGTAAATTTGCTAATAAAGGTAATCCTGGGAAACACTTAATAAAGGTAATCCTATAAATAACTTTTTTTTTAAAAAAACGATGAAAGGTAAGCATCTCTCAAGACACTTAAATATTAATGTTTCCATTTCTCAAATGATAAGCTGTAGAGAACACCAGGTTAAGTGAACCTCATATCCAGTGCTATTAATACAAACTGATCCCATTTATATAGCACTCCAAGGTTCTCAAAGTATTTTCCTCAGGAATGCCTAAGGAAGTAGTCTCAGGATTATTAACCTGCCTCACCTAAAGAGAAAAATGGGACGTGGAGTAGTAAAGTGATTTAGTGATTTGGCCACTTTGATACTTAACTATACCTCTGAAATTCTGAACAAGTTACTGCTAGATTTCTCTTTTGTAAAATGACAGGATTGAATTGAATGGCCCTTAATGTCCTTTCCATCTGTAGATTTATGAAAATTGTATTGCTCTGATTACCTTCAGAAATTAAGTCACACTTTTTTAAAACCTAGAACAATGATGTCAAATTCATAGAAACAGGGTCCACTAAACCATACATAAGGATTCCTGTGGGCTGAATATTGACTTAGAAAACCATGTATTAATATTAACTATGTTTTAATGTATTTTTATTTTGGCAAATATTTCCCAGTTATATTTTAATCTTGTGCAGGTTAACTCAGAATTATGGTGGGCCACATGTTTGACTCAAGACTAGAATACTGTAACTTCCCGGATAAGTCAAAATGAAAATAACTCAGCAGCCACATTTTCTCAGCTAAAACCCTACCTTCTACAAGAAGCCTTTTCTAATCCCCCTTTATGCTGCTGCCTTCCTGTTGAGTTTATCCCAACTTAGTCTGCATAGATCTTGTTTGCTCATAATTATTTGTATGTTTTCTCCACCTCATTAGATTGTGAGCTTATAAGAGGAACCAAGAATTTTTGCTTCTTTTTGTAACCTTAGTGCTCAGCATAGTGCCTGGAACAAAGGAGGAGCTTACTTAAATGCTTGTTGAATTTCCTTTTCTGTTCCTGTTTTGTTATGGAGTCATCCATAATTATATATGAAGAAAAAAAATCTGGCATATCAAATTACAACAACCATTCTGGATGCACAGGAAACTAAAAAATAATCCTTTAATGACATGAATGACAATAACTAATATACTAGGCTATATAGGACTTTTTAATTTATAGCATTACCCTTTTATTCAGTCTGGTACATAATAGGCACTGGATAAATGTTTATGATTGACTGATCTTATAAGGCATCTATTTACTTATGTAATATAGTGTCATGTAGAGGAAGAACACTGGCCCTGGATATTAGATCACACTACTGACATCATGTACATGAACTTGGACAGGTCACTGAAATTCCAAAAGGCTGTTTCTAGATAGACTCTGAGGTCCTTTCTAATTCTAAATCTATGATCTTAAATCTACTAAATCTAAAACATATATATTCATATGTATATATAAATAGAGGCGCATATATCTTTGCATTCTAGTTTTCAGATCCAAATTATATTATATTGTAAACTATGAGACTTATCACACCATAAAAGGCCATGATATGATGAACATCAATGGACTTCATTTTCAATACAAAGTACTTGGCTTAGAAAACAGGTAATAAAAGCAATGTATTCCAAAGACACACTATGCCTATGGCCTATTAAAATATTTCAAAAAATGATAAAAAGGATCATTTTTATCTTATATTGACTGGATTTCAGCAAAATTGCTCCCAAAAAGGAACTTTCTCTAGGGTAATTGGTTTCTAAAAGCTGCTACTTTTTGCACAGAAATCCCCTGGTACTGGCAGACTAATGTGTCTCTGTGTTTCAGGGAACATCAAGTGACTGGCGCCAACAAGTTATCATTGTTGTTCCTTGGCATTTAATCATATTTATCTGTTTGGCTCTGGTTTCCCCTTGTTAAAAGAGAAATACTGTCAAGGCCCCATGAAACCCAAAATATTCCTTTGTTCCAGCAATTATCTCCTGATTTTAAAATATAGGAGTAAAGAGAACAGCTTAACTCCAGTCAACTTTCATTAATACTGAATTACATGGGCTGCCAAAAACCCTCAGTTTTCTTGAAAGATGAACAGAAAAGTAATGCATCTAATATAATTTGGTATATCTCCAGATCCTGCTTATCTTTGACTTACTCATATAATTTAGGTTTTACTAATTGTATAAAAATAAATATCAAAGAAAAATAAACCCTTTTAGCTGCTGCAGAGTTCCCAGTAGACCAAGATTTCTTATGAGAAAACAAGACAGCTAGAAATATTTAAGTCAATACTCCAGGAGAAAATTTCAAGTAATAGCTTCTGAAAAGGTTTAATGTTCAAGCCAACAACTGTGGAAAAGCCCAAAATAAATCTAAGCAAAAGAACTTAAAAACTTCCACAATTTCATTTAATTCACAAGCAATTATTAAACACCTTTTATATGTTAGGCACTGCAGATACAAAGGCAAAAATGTATTAGTCCCTGCCCTCAACAAACACATTCTGCTAGGGTAATCCAGAAAATACATAGATAACAATAAAAAACTTGGTTTTTATAGAACTGTCATTGATTGTTTTTTGTCACTGTTCTCTAATCTAATCGTTTTTGGTCTCCTCTGCAGGATCATTATTCATGTGTGTGGATATCCCTCAGGCTCGATCCTCTTTCCTCTCTACAGTTCTCTCTTTCCAATAACTTCATCATTTCCCATAATCCAACTATCATCTCCATGTAAATGACTTTCAGATCAACAATCCAACACTCAATTCTCTACTGAGTGCCAGTCTGGAGATTCTAATTGCATGACTGATATGTCCAGCTGCCTATCTCCATCTGGATATTGCTTAGGTATCTCAAATTCAACACCACCAAAAAAAAAGGAAGTCAAATACCTTTTACTCTATGCCCTAACCCTTCAAAATCCCCTAGTCCTGTTGAGGGGTAGCATATTTCTGGTTAATTTGATTCAAAAATAGCAAAATCATCCTTGCCTATTCAGTCTCATTTCAATCCTCTGTAACCTGTCAATTGACATCATGTTGATTTGCCTCAACATTTCTTGTATCTGCCACTTTCTTTATACTCATACTACTCTTGGTCAGTCAGACCCTCGTTGCTTCTAAAACTAGGTGATAGCAATACTCTCATAATTGATTTTGTTGCATCTAGTTTCTCATCTCCAATCATATTCCACACAATTACCAGATTTGATACTCGATTTCACATTTGATACTTAAAAAGCTCTAGTGGTTTCCAATTGCCACAAACATATAAAATGTATATTCCTCTTGCTTTAAAAATCCCTTACAATGTCCTCCTTTGATAAACTGGTTCCTCACAAAGCTACCATTTTTAAGAAGGAAAGCCTGGGGCAGTTGGTTAGCTCAGTGGATTGAGTGTCAGGCCTAGAGACTGGAGGTCCTAGGTTCAAATCTGGCCTCAGACACTTCCCAGTTGTGTGACCCTGGGCAAGTCACTTGACCCCCATTGCCTAGCCCATACCACTCTTCTGCCTTGGAACCAGTATCTAGTATTGATTCCAAGAAGGAAGGTAAGGGTTTAAAAAAAAAAAGACATCTAGACCAGCATATATTCATTCATCTCTGGGCTGATCTCTTCAATCTCCTGGGATTTCTCTAAAATGGCCCAGAAACCTTTTTTTTTTTACTCTAAAAGTTCGTTCCACCCTGGACTTCACACACTGAAAGTATTCTCCAATTCTGTGATATCTGCCCCTGGTTTTCTGGTTTATTCTAGAATATCAATTTTAAGGAGGACACCCAGGCCAGCTCTGTCTTTATCCTTCTGCAGCCTTCACTGAGACTCTTTCTCTACAGTGCCCTGGTACTTGGGTATCTCCATCTCTTTTCTCTCCTCCCATTTTCTCTATTGTATTTGTGATCTTTCCCTATTACAGTAAGTTGCTTAAAAGCAGGGACTGTCTTTCCTTCTATTTGTATTTGTATTCCCAGTATTTATCTCAGTGTAAGGAACATCATAAATGCTTAACAAATTCTTGTTGACTAGACTTCTATTTGCAATAATAAACTAAAATGACACAAAAATGTTATTTTGAGTAAATAACAAACTACATATTTGAGACAGCCACTGGGGTGACACATTCAAAAGGCAGATAATATTTTACTTACTTTTTTAAAAAAATAGAAATAAGTTTCTTTAACATATGGAGAGATCATGATGAGTCATGCCTTCTATTCATATGAGGAGTATGATCTTAAATAAATCAATCAACTCCTATAAAAGACTCAGTTTCCTCCTTTGGGAAAAAATATGAAGATAACATTTATGTGACATACTTCAACAATCTGTTCTAAGAATTGACTGAGAATGTAGATTTAAAGCATTTTGAAACCATAATATGCTACATAAGTGTAAACTATTATCACAACAAAAATCCATTAAAAAACTAAAAATAGATTTGCTTCAATTGATGACCCATTGATTTCAAGCAAGTCTTCAATACAACAAAATTAACTGAGCTTACCTCTGGGCACAGAGTAAGATTTGACACTGTTGTATTAAGAAAACTTGCTTTCCAAATTCCTGAAAATCACTCACATTTTGCCTACTAAATGTTTTCATTTGTTTCTAATGATAAAATCATCTTTTTTTAGGATAAGTATTCATTTTATTCCTTAATTAAATTAAGAAAGACTACTAAAGCTAATGTTATACATTGAATTCTTTTTCAAGTCCCACAATTTATTTTTTCTTTTTAAAAATAATTTTATTTTTCCTTTATCATATGTAAAAATAATTTTTAGGATTCATTTTTTTTAAGTTTTGAGTTCCAGATTCTCTCCCTTTTCTGACCTTCCCTCTCTCCCTCCCTCTCTGCCCTTTGCTCTCTCCCTGAGATGATAAGAAATCTGAAATAGATTTTACATGTGAACTCATGTAAAACATTATTCCATTTTGTCATTTTGTGGAAGAGAACTCAAATAAAAAAAGAAAATGAAATATAGTATGTTTCAGGGATGCATTTAGACTCCATCAGTTCTATCATGAGAGTCTGGGACTGTCTTGGATCACTGCATTGCTGAGAAAAACTAGGACATTCACAGTTGTTCAAGAAATATTGCATAATATTCTGCTCACTTCACTTTGCATCCATTCATATAAACTTTTCCAAATTTTTCTGAAATGACCCTGCCCAATCATTTCTTTTAGCACAACAGTATTCCATCATAATCATATAACACAACTTGTCAGTCATTCCTCAACTGATGGATAACCCCTCAATTTCCAATTGTTTGCTACCACAAAAAAAAAAGAGCCACAATAAATATTTTAGTACAAATAGGTCCTTTTTTATCACTTTGGAATAATGGTATTGGTAATGTATTGAAGAGTCAAAGGATATGCAAGATTTTAGAATCCTTTAAACATAGTTCCAAAATGTTCTCCAGAAATTCTGGATCAGTTCATAACTCCACCAACAAGTTTAATGTTCCAATTTTCCCATATTCCCTCCAACATTTATCATTTTTCTTCTCTGTCTTATTAATCAACCTGATAGGTATTGATAGTGGGATAGTACATCAGAGTTGTTTTAATTTGTATTTCTTTCATCAAGAATGATTTAGGAATGCTCGCCTGTCCCATCCCTTGAGTCTTCTGTACTCGCTGTGTCCATCGCCTAGATGCCATTGACTGGATAAGGTTGCCTGTAGTGAGGGCCTGGAGCCTCAATGGGTGGCATTATGGAGGTCTGAGGGGCCTCCACAAAGCAGAGACAGCTGCTAAGCACAGTAAGACCCAGGTCAAGATCTGCCAATGATCCTATGATATATCACCACCTCTGATAGAGACCAACCACCCCTTTTACAGCAAGATCAACAAAGGCAGGTGCTATGTGGGTCTTACAGAGGATCAGTTGCCCTCCTGCGAGAGTCTGAAAGACACCACTGCCCAGGCTCTACCCTTCTGGAAGGAGGAAATCATCTCTCAGATCAAGGAAGGAAAATGTATTTTGATTGCAGTCCATGGAAATAGCCTTAAAGGGATTGTCAAACATCTTTCCCAGTTGTCTGAAGAAGCAATAATTGAGCTGAACCTACTGGTATTCCTAGGGATCCACATATAGTTGCAGGTGGGGAACTGATGGTTCCTTCTCTCATTTCTTCACTATTTCAGACCAATTCCTTTCTCTCCTGTGGATGCTACCCTCAACCACATTAGTCAAAATACCTGCTGGGTGGATTGGCACAATAAGGACCTGCTTGGGAGTTAGGGATAGGGATATGGTAAGAAGTGACCAATGTGGGGAGTTGAAAGAAGCTGTTGTTCCAATTATTCCTGTGGGTCAGTCCTACTAGTAGGGCAGCCCTCTCAGGTGTTATTGCAGTAAGCTGCCATTTAACAAATAATAAAAGTCCAAATATTGATCATTTTTCCTCCCTAACCCAAGAAAAGTGGATCTGGGAGGTTGAGATTATGTTAATGCTTACTTGTTGCCTTTATTTTCACAAAAGACCTTTCTGGACTGGTTGTTTTTAGTGTTTTTTGAAATTAAACTGTCCCACATGGTAATCATCAGAGAACTCAAGCTGCATTTTATAGCCCCACTGCTGTTCTATGGCAGTGAAATGCCCCTAAGTTATGCCAAAATGTGTCTCCACATCCCATTGCCTTCCAGCCACACTGACCAGTCACTAGAGTCTGCACAGGTTTTAGCATAAGTACTAACCCTACCCACCCCCCACTCTCATCCCCCTTTTTTTTGTTGTTGTTCATTACAATAAAAGTGATGTGCAATAAAAAATGATTTAGAACATTTTTTTCATATGATTATTAATGGCTTCGGTTTCTTCATCTGAAAACTACTTGTTCATATTTTTTACCATTTTTTCTATTGAAGACTTATTTTTATAAATTTGAATCAGTCCTCTATATATTTGAGAAATTAGTACTTTTTTCAGGATTATTGGCTGTAAAAATGTTCAGCTTTCTGTTTTTCTTTTAATCTTGGTTGCACAAAACTTTTAAAGTTTAATAGAATCAAAATTATCCATTTTACATTTTATAATGTTCTCTAACTCTTGTTTTGTCCTAAATTCTACCCTTATTCATAGTTTTGACAGATAGACTATTCTATGCCTCTAATTTATTTGTGATATAATCTTTTATATTTAGATCATATACTGGTGTTGACCTTATCTTGGTATACAGTGTAAGATGTTAGTCTATTCTCAGTCTTTGCCATACTATTTTCTAATTTTTCTAGCAGTTTTTATCAAACAGTGAATTCTGTCCCAAAAGGTTGGATCTTTTGATTGATCTAACACTAAATTACTATGGTCATTTATCACTAGGTTTTGTGTACCTAATCTATTCCATCGATCCACCATTCTATTTATTAGCTTATACAAGAGTGTTTTGATGATTACTACTTTGCAATATAGTTCTATATCTGCTACTCCTGGGCTACCTTCCTTCATATTTTTTCATTGATTCCTTTGATATTCTTGACCTTTTGTTATTCCAGATGGATTTTATTATTTTTTCTAGTTCTATAAAATAATTTTTGGATTTGATTGATATGGCACTGAATAAGTAATTAGTTTATATAAATGTCATTTTTATAATATTTGCTCAACCTACCCATGAGCAATTACTATTTACCCAGTTCCTTGGAGATTACTTTATTTGTACAGAATGTTTTGTTATTAAATTCATGAAGTTTCTGGGTTTTGACAGGTAGACTCTCAATTATTTTGTATTACCTACTAATAATTTAAAAGGAATTTCTTTGCTGCTGGGCCTTGTAAGTAACACATAGAAATATTGATGATTTGTGTACATTTATTTTATATCCTGCAACTATATTAAAGCTGCTAATTATTTCAAATAATTTTAGTTGATTCTCTGGGAATTCTCTAAGTATATTATCATATCAACTGCAAAGAGTGATGGTTTTTTTTTTCCTTCACTGCCTATACCTTCAATTTCTTTTTCTTTTCTTATTGCTATAGCTAGCATTTCGAGTACAGTAGTATAGTACTGAATAATAGTGATGATAATGGATATCCTGACTTCACTCCTTATCTATCTCCATGCTCTCCTAATTTACTTAGGATATCACTTTTTATGCCTACATAATTTATCCATTTTGACCTTATCTTGATACATGGTATGAGATGTTGGCCTATGTCTACTTTTTGTCAAACTGCTTTCCTGTTTTCCAGAAATTCTTGTCAAATGCTGAGTTTTTATTCTTAAACTTGTATCTTTGCATTTATCACACACTAGATTGTAGTGGCTATTTGTGTATTGTATACTTAATCTATTCCATGAATCCACCACTCTATTTCTTAACTACTACTAGATTGTTTTGATGACTGACACTTTTTAATATAGTTTGAGGTCTAGTACAGCTATGCCATCTTCCTTTAGATTTTTTAAAATAAATTCCCTTGGTTTTCTTTTGTTGTTCCAGATTAATTTTGCTATTTTTTCTAGATCTATAAAATATTTTTGGTAGCTTGATTGAGATGGAACTATATAAATAAATTACCTTAGGTAGAATTGTCATTTTTATTCTTTTGGCTTGGCCCACCTATTTAGCAATCAATATTATTCCATTTCTTTAGATTTCTATTTATATGAAAAGTGTTTTTTAATTGTGTTCATATAGTCCCTAGGTTTGTCTTGCAGATAGACTCCCAAATATTTTATACTGTCTGAAGTTACATTAAATGGAATTTCCTTATTTCTTGCTGCTGGATTTTATTGGTAGGCTGTAGAAATGCTGATTATGTATATGGCTTTATTTTATATACTGAAACTTAGCTGAAATTATTAGTTGTTTCAATCAGATTATCTAGTTGATTTCCTAGGTTCCTTAGGTATTTTATCATATCATCTGCAAAGTGAAAAAAATTTTATTTCCTCATTATCTATTCAAATTCTTTCAATTTCTTATTCTTCTATTATTGTTGTAACTAGCATGTCTAGTATATTATTGAATAAAGAGTGGTGAGAATGAGCATCTTTGCTTTATTCCTGTTCTTATTGGGAAATTTTCAAATTTATCCCCATCACAAATAATGCTCCTTCTCGCTTTCAGATAAATACTACTTATCATTTTCAGGGATGATCCATTAATTTCTAGGCTTTCTAGAGTTCTTAATAGGAATATGTTATATTTTTTAAAAAGTTTTTTCAGCATCTATTGAGATAATCATTATTTTAGTTATTTTTGTTATTAATATAGTCAATTATGCTGATAGTTTCCCTAATATTGAACCATCCCTGTATTCATGGTATAAATCCCACCTGGTCATAGTATATTAACTTTGTGAAATACTGCTATAATCCCCTTGCTAATATTTTATGTAAAATTTTTGCATCAATATTCATTAGGTATATTGGTTTCCTTTCTCTGTTTTTGCAAACAATATTTTGTCATAAAATAAATTTAGTAGTGCTCCTTCCTTGCCTATTTTCCCAAATCATTTATGTAGTATTAGAATGAAATGTTTTTGGAATTAAATGCTCTTTAAATGTTTAGTAAAATTCACTTGTTAGTCCATCTGGTCCTTGGGATTTTTGTTTTTAGGGAGCTCATTGATGGTTTATTCAATTTCTTTTTTTAAGACAGAATTATTTAAGTATTCTATTTCCTCTTCTAGGCAGTTTATATTTTTGTAAATATTTATCTATTTCAATTAGATTGTCAGTTTTACTGGCATATAATTGGGGAAAATAACTCCAAATAATTATTTTACTTTCATCTTCAATCGTACTGCATTCACCCTTTTCATTTTTGATACTGGTAATCTGGTTTTCTTCTTTTTTTTTAAATCAGATTAACCAATGTTTGATGAATTTTTAAAAATAAAACTAGCTCCTAGATTTATTAGTAAGGTTTAACTTTCAATTTTATTCATTTCTCCCTTAATTTTTAGGATTTCCATTTTAGTTTTTAATTGGGTTTTAAATTTTTTCTATTTTTTTAAAAATTTGCTCACCTAATTCATTGATCTGCTCTTTCTCTCTTTTATTAATGAATGCATTTAGGGATGTAAATTTCCTTCTAAGTACTACTGCTCTAGCTGCATCCCAAAAACTTTGGAATGTTATCTCATTCTTGACATTCTTTTTAATAAAATTAATGACTGTCTATATGATTTATTTTTGACCTACTCATTATTTTAATACTTTTCTGATTAATTGTAAAAATTATTTTTACCATTTTAAAAAATCTTGAGTTCCAAATTCCCTTTCTCCTCTCTCATAACCCCTACCACTGAGAAGGCAAGCAATTTGATATGGCTTATACATGTAAAATCAAACAAAACATTTTTCTACATTCATCATGTTGTAAAAACATGAATAAAAAAAGTTTAAATAAAGCATGCTTTGATTTGTACTCAGATTCCACCAGTTCTTTCTTTGATGGTAGAGAGCATTTTTCAAAACACATCTTTCAGAATAGTAATACTTCATTATATTGCTGAGAATGGCTAAATCATTCACAGTTGATCATCATACAATATTGCTATTACAGTGTGCTATGTTTTCCTTGTTCTGCTCATTTCACTTTGCATAAATTCATGTAAATTTCCAGATTTTTTCCCTACAAGCATCCTACTTCTTATTTTACATAGTGCAATAGAATTCTGTTGCAATCATATAGCTTGTTTATAAATTCCCCAATTGATGGGCATCACCTCAACTTTCAATTCGTTGCTGCAAAAAAAAAAAAAAAGCTGCTCTATTTTTGTAAGTATATGCCCTTTTTCCTTTCTGGAAAAAAAAATCTCCTTAGGGTATAGACATAGTTGTTGTATTGCTGCAAAGACCATGCACAGTTTTATAGCACTTTGAGCATAGTTCCTAATTGTTTTTCAGAATGCTTAGTTCAGTTCACAACTCTCCCAACACTGCAATGGTATCTCAATTTTCACACTTACCCTCCAACATTTGTCATTTTCCTTTTCAGTTATATTAGTCAATCTGATGGGTAGGCAGGGGTAGCTCAGAGTTGTTTTAATTTTCATTTCTCTAACCAATAATGATATAGAGCATTTTTCATGACGATAAATAGCTTTTATTTTTTTCCTTCTGAAAACTGCTTTTTTGTGTCCTTTGATCATTTGTCAATAGGGGAATGATTATAAATTTGACTACATTCTCTATATATTTGAGAAACTGAGAAATGCCTTTATCAGAAAATCTTGCTTTAAATTTTCCCCCCAGTTTTCTACTTTCCTTCTAAACTTGGCTACATTTGTTTCATTTGTGCAAAAACCTTTTAATTTAATTTAATCGATTAATTTAATCAAAATTTTCCATCTTATACCTCATGATCCTCTCTTATCCCTTGTTTGGTAACAAATTCTTCCCTTATCCAAAGGCAAACAATTATATACTTCTCCAACTTGGTTATGGTATTACTTTTCCTGTCTAAATCATCTACACATTTTTACCTCATTTTGATATACAATGTGAGATGTTGGTCTATACCTACTTTCAGTAAAACAGTTTTCCAGTTTTCTCATCAGTTATTTTCAAATAGTAAGTTCTTGTCCCAAAAGTTCACTCTTTATCCAAACTCTAGATTACCTTGGTCATTTTCTACTGTGTATTAGGTACATAATCCATTTCGCTGATCCATTTCTTATTTTTTTATCTAATTAATTAATTTAGAATATTTTTCCATGGTTACATGATTCACGTTCTTTCCTTCCCCTCTTCCCATAGTTAATGAGCAATTCCACTGGATTTTACATGTGTCATTGATCAAGACCTATTTTCATATTATTAATATTTGCATTAGAGTGATCATTTAGAGTCTACATCCCCAATCATATCCCCATCAAACCATGTGATCAAGCAGTTGCTCTTCTTCTGTGTTTCTACTTCCACAGTTCTTCCTCTGAATATGCATAGTGTTCTTTCTAATAAGTCCCTCAGAATTGTCCTGGATCATTGCATTGCTACTAGTAGAGAAGTCAGTTGCATTCAATTGTGTACTCTGTGTACAATGTTCTCCTGGTTCTGCTCCTTTCACTCTGCATCAATTCCAGGAAGTCATTGCAGTTCACATGGACTTCCTCCAGTTCATTATTCCTTTTAGTACAAAAGCATCTCATCACCAAAAGATACCACAATTTGTTGTCATTCCTCAATCAAAGGGCATCCCCTCCTTTTCCAATTTTCTTGCCACCACAAAAAGCACAGCTATAAATATTTTTGTAAAAGTCTTTTTCCTTATTATCTCTTTGGGGAATAACCCCAATAGTGGTACGGCTGAATCAAAGGGCAAGCATTCTTTTAAAGCCCTTTGGGTATAGTTCCAAATTGTCTTCCAGAATGGTTGGATCAATTCACAATTCCACCAATGATGCATTAGTGTCCCAATTTTGCCATATCCCCTCCAACTTTTATTACTTTCATTTGCTGTCATATTATCCTGTCTGCTAGGTGTGAAGTGCTACCTCAGAGTTGTTTTGATTTGCATTTCTCTAATTATAAGAGATTTAGAACATTTTTATGTGCTTATTGACAGTTTTGATTTATCTGAAAATTGCCTAGCCTTGTTCCTTGTCCATTTATTAATTGGGGAATGGCTTGATTTTTTGTACAACTGATCTAACTCCTTATAAATTTGAGTAATTAGACCTTTGTCAGAAGTTTTTGTTATAAAGATTTCTCAATTTGTTGTTTCCCTTCTAATTTTGGATGCATTTATTTTGTTTGTAGAAAAAAGCTTTTAATGTAATATAAGCAAAATTATTTGTTTTACCTTTTTTAATATTCTCTATCTCTTGCTTGGTCTTAAAATCTTTCCTTTTCCATAGATCTTACAGGTATACGTTTCTATGTCCTCCAAATTTACTTCTCGTTTCCTTCTTTATATTTAAGTCATTCACCATCCTGAATTTATCTATGGGTGTGAGATATTAATCTAAACCTAATTTCTCCCACATTGTTTTCCAGTTTTCCCAGCAGTTTTTGTCAAATAGTGAATTTTTGTCCCAAAAGCTGGAATCTTTGGTTGGGCTTATTGTTTTTATAACAGATTTCTTGGTCATTTTTTCCAATGATATGTTATACCTTTTCTTCTTTTTTTTTAATTTTTTTTTACTTTCTTTTATTGTTTCATGATATCTGAGTGTCATTAATTTTCACTTGCCTGGTTCTAATTTTCAAGAAGTTATTTTCATCAGTGAAGTTTTTTTTTACTTATTTTTCCAATTTTGCTTTTTTAAGACACTAATTTCTTCTACTTTTATGCCTCTTTTACCAAGCTATTAATTATCTTTTCATAATTTTCTTTCTTTGCTTTCATTTCTTTATGTAATATTCTTTTTTTTTTAATTTTTATTTGGTCATTTCCAAACATTATTCATTGGAAACAAAGATCGTTTTCTTTTCTTCCCTTCCCCCCCTCCCACCACCTCTCCCACAGCCAACGCGCAATTGCACTGGGTATCACATGTGTCCTTGATTCAAACCCATTTCCATGTTGTTGGTATTTGCATTAGAGTGTTCATTTAGAGTCTCTCCTCACTCATATCCCCTCCACCCCTGTAGTCAAACAGTTGCTTTTCATCGGTATTTTTACTCTCACAGTTTATCTTCTGCTTGTGGATAGTGTTTTTTAGATCCCTGCAGATTGTTCAGGGACACTGCATTGCCACTAATGGAGAAGTCCATTACCTTCGATTGTACCACAGTGTATCAGTCTCTGTGTACAATGTTTTCTGGTTCTGCTCCTTTCGCTCTGCATCACTTCCTGGAGGTTGTTCCAGTCGCCATGGAATTCCTCCACTTTATTATTCCTTTTAGCACAATAGTATTCCATCACCAACATATACCACAATTTGCTCAGCCATTCCCCAATTGAAGAGCATCCCCTCATTTTCCAGTTTTTGGCCACCACAAAGAGTGCAGCTATGAATTATGTAATATTCTTATTTGATTTTGAATATCATTTTTCACTCTGAGAAATTCTTACTGGGCTTGGGTTAATTCACATTTTTTTCTCTTGAGATTTTGCTTGTAGTTGCAGTTTTTACTTCATTGTCTTCTTCTGAGTCTGTATCTTGAGTTTCCCTGTCACCATGGAGGCACACAATCTCAGGCTTCAGGCTGTTGTCAGAGCTAGTCCTAGGATGTTTGGAATTTTTCAATGTTTCCAAGGTGGTGTGATCTGGGGAGTTATGTGGTCACTGCTCTCTTGGATTTCATTCTGGTCCTTAGCCAGGTATGGCCCCTACTGTCTTGGGAATGAAATGAATACTTCTTCTCAGGGCCTTTTCTCCCTTTGGACCAGAAATAATACTGATCCTTTAGGGCTAGAAGTGGTACTGCCACTCTCAAGGCTCCCACACTCTTTGCCAAAAATGCTCCTTTCTGTCATTGAACCATAGTCTAGAAGTAGGTAAAGGCAGTAAAGTTGCCAAATAGCATCTGGTCCTGTGTCCAATGCTAGCACAGAAGTACCCTATAATCCTTTTCTGACCAATTGTCATGTATCTTTACTGGCTTGGGAGCTAGTTCCACCACCTAGTCCTACCAGTAGTGATTTATCCACATGGACTCCCTCCATCCCCATCCCCATATCACAGATCTGATCTCTCTTTCTAATCTCCTGTGCTGTCCTTGGCTGGAAGAATATCCAACTCAGACATTTTGTCATCTCTGTCACTTCAGAATTAAAATGTGAGGTATTATTTTAAAACTGGTTGGCAGAGGAATGTTGGGAGAGCTCAAAAGTGTGGTTTTTTTTTCACCCAAACTTCAATTTCTTCACCTGTAAAGTGAGAGGTTTAGACTAGAAGGGCTCTAAAACCCTTTCCAGTCCTATAACTATGATGACCTCTGGTACAAATAAAGAAGATTCTGTTATTTTACAGTATTTGAGAGTTAGAAGAGAGTTAAAGGATATCTATTCCAACCTCATTTTTCATTTGTAGAAACTGAGGCTCAAAAAAGGAAGTCCAAGGTTACATATCTAGTAAGTAGCAGAGCTAGGTCCAGAACCCAAGGCTTCCGTATATGTACATATCTCCATTTGTGGAAAAGCTTTACTACTATGCAGGATAAGATATTATAGAATGAAATTCATTTAGGGGTTTCCTTGTACTTACAAAAAAGTTGAATTTTTAGATTCCTGATTTTATTTCTTAAAATAGTAACAAAGATCACCTTATTAAATGAACCTAAGGGCAGCTTAGAAATAACTTCTTTACACTTAACTTTGAAGGATTTTTACAGAAAATGAAATTTTCTGGATGAAAATTTGGTTTCTAGGATTTAAGATCAACACTAAAAAGAAAAAAAAACAGTCTTAGGAGAGGAAAGGTTCTTGTGAATGACTCCAAAAGCAGCTTTTAAGAGTTCCATTAAAACCATATAAGACACCCTCAACAACAATACATAGCCAGAGTTGTTTCATATCCAAAAACTTCTACCATGTCAAGGGTTACCCAGGTTGGCTCCTTTTTCCAATGTATCTGTCATCTAATAAGGCAGGTTATTTTTAGATCAGGAGGGTTATAGAGTAGGATTGGTAACAGAAATAGCAAAATGAAGGTAGAAGTAGGACAAACTCCTTTCCAATAATACTCTGAGACTTCTAAAAAACTTTTACAGCTCCCAAACCTATATGTTGTGCTAATCTTTTAAAATATAGTGAAACACAACATATCATAAACATATACAATATATATGTTATAACTTAACAACTCTTGCAATTAGTTTACAATAGTACCTATAGTATCATAATAAGAAAATACAATTTGAATTATTAGTCTGGGTAAATAATGAAAGATGAGAATTCTTTTTCATCATACTATAACTTATCTAAAGACATGTCATTTTATTCATTATTGCATGACACTAGAACAGGATCTATTATAATATACATCAAGTGTCACATAGTTATCATGGAAATCTTGATTCTAAATTCCTTGACTTTGTGTTATTAAAGAACCATTCTAGATTTCAACATCATATTATCAAGTTCTTTTTAAATCAATGAGACACATTCTCTTGCACTCTATGAATAGAAAAATGTACAGGTATCTATTTGAATTTAGATAAACAAGGTATGTCATGACACCAAGAAAAAGAAAATATTTCAAAAAAAAATTTAAAGGACCCATACCTTTTTGATCAATTGATCTATGAAACTGTCTTAATAGATTTTATTCCCTAAATTTTTCTTTGAAAAAATCCTATCAAAGGAAGGCCAACTATGAAAAATTATATTCACAGATTCACGTGTATTTTATGAAGTTATAATTCATTATAATGTCATGGAGTTAAAATTCTTCAATCATTTTAATAATAAAATCAGAAAGAAGAAGAAAAAATAGGACAGAAGTTAGAATGGGAACAAATAAAGCATCTATTTATATAAATTATGTACTATTTGTAAAGAATTCAGAGAAAAACAGAATCCAACTAGAGGAATTCACATTTATGCCAATTAAATTTTATGTTACTAGATTCAATTCATCATTCTGACCTGCTGAGATCATTTTGAGGCATATTTGGTAGCAGAGTTGGAAGGAGTAAACATTCCTATTTCTGACATTTATTATCTTCATGACTTTGGGCAAATCATTCTAATCTTTCTGAGTTTTTTGGTATCTTTATCTGTAAAACAGATATAATAATACCTATAGTATCTGTCACACAACATTGTTGTAGAGGTCAAATGAGAGAATGTACATAAAGCATTTTGCAGATCTTAAAGCACTATCTAAATGCCACTTACTATTATTTGGAGCCGGAATGTATCATTTAATTTTTAGACACATACTTATCTATTTATATATACTATCCTCCCCCAAACCTTAAGCTGATTGTAAGAGCTTTGAGATCCTTAAAAGAAAGGAATTGTTTTTTGTTTATCTTGATATTACAAAAGCCTAGTCCAATGCCTTATACCTTAATAAATTCTTAATAAATGATTGTTGCTTGCTTTGGATCTAGAGTGTTATAACTAGTTCTCTCCCAGTTCATGTCATCTACAAATTGAATAACCATAACAAATCATATCCTCCTCCAAGCAATTGATAAATACACAGAATAGTCTAGGACAGTAGAGACTTCTTTGTAGGTTAAACTTAACCTATAAATTTGAGGCCTGCTTATTCAATGAGCTCCAATTTCATTCTACTATACTTTCAGCCCACCTGCCTTTCCACATCTTTCCTATAAGATTTTCATCAGAAATAGTGTCAAATGCCTCTCTGAAAACAATATAATAATAATATATACTATGCCTAGTACATTCATCTGATTGAACAGTTTAATAACTCGGTCAGGAAAAAAGGATATTAGGTTAAAATGGCTATGCTACGTGAGCTCTTGGGGATTACTGTTTCACTGTCTAAATACATGAAAAGCATCAATTTATCATCAACTGTGGATCTACAATCTCACAGACACAAAGTCAATTCAAATTAATTCCTTGTGGGGTGGGACTCCTTCATTTTTGTTGTGTCCTCAAGTGCCTAGCAGGCTAGACACATAGTACTCAATAAATGCTTGTTAATTGGGTGATTAAGAGGGGGATAAGGAGATTCCTAAAAAAAATATGGATACACAAAGAATTAACAACTTGGATATATAAAGATATGTATAGAAGACAGACAATAAGGCATGGCATAGTAGTATAAAAAGAGTACAAAAACTAATGCTGAGTTGAGAATAAAGACAAATGCTAACAAAAAAGAAGGGATTTTTATCTCTATTGAAGAAAGGAAATTTTTTTGAAAAGATAAGGATATGATTACTGCTTGGGGTAGATAAGATGATGAGAACTAACTGCAGTTATAGCAAAGCTGCAGACTTTTTTATCAATTTTTTTCCTCCTAAGAGAATAACCCCTTAGCCTAAAAAAGGCAGAGAAGTGACTAATAAAGATCTGATTACCAATACAAATAATGAGAGAGCTCATCTTGACATTGATGAATTCAAATCATATAGACCAAATGGGCCATAGTCAATGATACTTGAAAGATAATGTAGATAATATTGCATAACTAAAATGGAGCAAATGTTCTGATTTTTAAAACTAAAAGATGAAAAAAGGTAAGAATATAATTTGTAAACTTTACTTCAGAGAGCAGGTTTCCAATTTCCAGCAAAATTCCCAAATCTATTATTCAAGAGGTGGTTAGTGAACATCTAGACAAGGAAAGAATGGTAACAGAATCTTTCTGATTTCATCAAAAACCAATCATTCTGTGCTAACCATACTTCCTATTTTTTGACAAGATAACTAAATTGGCAGATCAATAGAATGCTGTAGATAGCATTTATACATATTTCAACAAAATATTTGATAAAGTATTCTGTGCTATCTTTGTGAAAAAGTTGGAGAGATGTGGTCTAAGACAACTGGTGTCAAATTTAAATAGAAACAGGAACCACCTAAACCTTATGTAAGGATTCCATCTGGTAGTGAATCACCTTAGAAAACCACATATTAACATTATCTGTAGTGTATTGCCTTAATAAACTACATATTGGCATTACCTATGTTTTATTTTTAATTAAAATTGACTTTTATTTTGTTAATTTTTTCCTAATCATACTTTTATTTTATTTCTGTTAACTATTTTCCAATTATATTTTAATCTAGTTTTAGCAGCACTTGGGAGTAGTGAAGGCTACATGGGTACGTTTGATACCTCTGGGCTAAACAATGTATTCTAAATTAAATGAATTGCCAGACATAAAAAGTAGTCATTAATGTTTCAAAGTTGACAGGGAAGTATATCTTCATAGGAGATCTGGAGACCTATGCATGGCCCCATGAATTATGCTAGGCTCTGTGTTATTTTTCTCAGTAATTTGAATAAAGGCATAGTTGTCATACTTGCCAAATTTTTAGATGACATAAATTTAGGTGAGATAACTAGCACAATGGATGATAGTCAGAACCCAAAAAAGACTTTGACAAGTTAGAATACTGAATGACTCTAATAAAGTGAAAGTTAATAGAGATAAATATGAACTTTTATATAGAGGTTCAACAAATTGGCGTCACAAGAAACTAATGCAGGAAGAAAAGGATGGAGAAATATGGTTAGTTATCTAAACTTATCTAAAGTTGATCTAGGAGTTTTAGTGAATTGCAAACAGTACAATTCAAATATGATTCAGCAGTCAAAAAAGCTAATGCAATCCTGGGCTTCACTAAGAGAGACCTTTCTCTTGTGGCTGATAAGGAGGTGGTAGTGTTACTAGACTTAGCCCTGAACAGCACATTTGGAGAATTGTGTTTTGATACAGATATTAAAGACAATCATAAACTAAAGAGGTTGGAGATCTGAATGAAGTAATTCAACCCATGCCATTCTGAAATTCAATACCTCTGTGATCTATGGAGTGGGTACTTGCATAGGTATAGATCACAATCTACCTGTGAAATTCTTGCAATAATGTTTACATAAATCCTCCTCAGAAGACCTACCCATTTGGAAGGAATGTAGGAAAAATTGGGGCACTGTTGGTGGAGACATGAACTGATCGAATCATTCTGAAGAGCAATTTGGAACTATGTCAAAAGGGATATAGAATTCTGTATACTCTTGCATCTAGCAATACCACTACTGGGTTTGTATCCCAAAGATATCCAAAAAATGAGAAAGGACCTATTTGTAAAAAAAAAAAAGAAAGAAAGAAAGAAAAGAAAAATTACAGCAGTTCTTTTTGCAGTGGAAACTGAGGAGATACACAACAATTGGGGAAATGATTGAACAAGCTGTGGTATATGATAGTAATGGAACACTACTGTGCTATAAAAGGGAGATTTCAGAAAAAAAAGGAACGTGAACTGATGCATAGTGAAATGAACAGAACCAAGAGAACCTTGTATACCATAACAGCAATACTGTATGATAAACAAATGTCAATGACTTGGCTATTCTCAGCAATATAATGAGCTAAGACAATCCCAAAGAACTCAGGAAGAAAAATGGTATTCACTTGTAGAGAAAAAAACTGATGGAGTATGAATGGAGATCAAAGTATACAGTTTTTCACTTAACTTCGTTCATTTTTTTATGTTTCTTCTACAGTATGCTAAATATGGAAATATTTTTTCAAAGTAGCATGTGTATATCCATTACCAAACTGCTTGTCATTTCTGGGAAAGAGGAAAGAAAGGAGGAAGAGAGAGAATTTGGAATTCAAAATATTAGAAAATAAATGCTCTCAATTTTTTTTCATGTAACTGGTAAAAAATAAAGCTTTACTAAAGAGAAGGGAAAAAAAATCTACCCAAAACATTAAAGCCTCTTGGTCTTATAATATTTTGTAGCTATCAGTACCACATTTGGGCCTGTCTATCTTTTATTCCTTATTCTTACTATATGACTGACCCACCTCCTTCTCTGGTCATATATGTCCTTGAGAATGTCTTTTATGCTATTTAAAATTATGTGCATGTTGTCACTGGTAATATGCTGCAGTCTCCTCACACCCACCAGATGTCTTTCTATTTACGTTCACAAAATGCTTAACACAGCGCCTGGCACATAGAAACTGCTGCCTGGCACAATGTAAGTACTTAATAAATGTTTATTGACTTGACTGACTTCTAAGATTGTGATATTCATGTCCGCAAATATCATTTGGAGAATAATGGTCCTAAAAAGATGGGATTTGGTGGAAGGGAGGAAGCAGCTCAGGATCACTGTCAGAAGTTAAACCATTTCCCCAACATATTTCAGCATATGTTCTTCCTCTTATCTAATTCTTATTGTGCCTTGACAGGGCCTATCCAGGCAAAATACATGTGTTGACTAAATGATCCATGGAATCATTCTGGTTTATAATTTGATGGACTGAGAAGCCTCAGAGGACACCATCCAATCCAAACCAGATCTGAAAAAGGATCATCTCTCCAACATATAGGATTCACCCAAGGCATCATACTAGGTGTTTCTTTTGATATTTTTGGGGGGGATGTGCATAGCATCTAGTCTAGGTGGTAGTGACCTAGAATCAGCTCATACTGGTGCACGAGAGCCAATTCTTAAGGTTTCTAGGTGGCTCAGTGGATAAAGAGCCAGGACTGGAGTTGGGTCAACCTGGGATCAAAACTAGCCTCAGACACTCCCTGTCTATATGACCCTGGGCTAGTCACTTAACCCCATTTGCCTAGGCCTTACCTCTTTACTAAGACAGAAAGTAAGAGATTTGTTTTTTAAATTTCATTGAGCAATGACACCTCAGAAATTGGCAAATGTTTTATTTATCGGTTTCTTGATTTTCTAGATTTAAGAAAGTGAAAACTTTAAACTTAAAAGTATATCATTTGGCCTTTTTTTTCCCCTTTGGAGAACCTGAAGTTTGAAATAGTGCTTTCTTTACTAGAGAAATGGAGTGTCCTCCTGTAATCTGTTCTTAAATGAAAAGACAAGAAAAAGGCTAGAAAAATGAGGAAACAATGATAAAAAAGGCAATTTAACATAGAAAGCTATTTGGTAACAGGGAAGACTAAAACACATACCTGGAAGAAGAAAACAAAGTCAATACTATTGCAAAGGCTCCAAGAAAAATATGAATTGGTCTCAAGCCAAAAAAAGAACTAATGAAGGAGCTCAAAAAAGATTTTAAGTGAATATTTTCCCACCTGTTGATTTTTTTTTTGTCAATTCTCTTATTTGATTTTTAAACTTCTTTTCAGGTTCTTCCCAGGGGTTATTTCAGAGCCTTATATCTTTCCATGCTTTCCTCTGAGGCTTCATATATTTCCTTCTTAGCACTATCGTCATATTCTGAGTTTATATTTTGGTCTTTATCATTAAAGTAACTTTCTATGGTCAATTTTTTTTTGTCTTTTGTTCATTTTTCTAGTTTTCTCCTCATCTTTTCTATCTATTAAAGTTCTTCTCTGTTTCTGGGGTAGAAGGAGCACTGCTCCAAGCTGCAGAGTACTCTTTTCTGGTACTTGGGATAGGCCTGGTTGTCCTTGTTTCTCAAAGTATATCTGTTGAGGTGGTGGCCCTGCTGGCTTGCTCATTTATTTTTTCCAGCTATATTCAGTAACTGGTGTTAACAGTTCCTCTATTGTTTTATAGACTGGGCTGTTCCCTACTTTGTTGCTTCCCTGCCCCTACCAACCAGCTTGAACTGGGCAGATTGCCTGCTCTGAGCTCTGCCTCAAACACTCTGTGGCTTCACTGTTTCAGGTGTTCTGCTGCCATTTGGAAATGCATAACAAAAACCAAAACAACAACACAAAACTTTTCTTCTTTGCGCCTCTTACAGACAGGCTTAACCTAGGCTGCTCCCCCACTCTCCTACTTTGCTGCCTTAGGTACTCTGATGCTATATGGGAGTTTGTTGGTTTCCTGCCCCCTCTGACTTTGTTGTCCATATCCAATGGCTTAGAATAGGCTAGGCCCCCCTCTTACCCTCTCTGTCTTCTATATCTGTGTTGAGTGGCATGGGCTAAGCTCATTCTCGTTATGCAATTTAATTGCCTTTGGCAGAGTAGCTTCATGTTGGACTGGTCTGATTTCTGCCAGTTACAACAGATGCTACACTGCCTGGGCTATTCTCTCTACTTTCCCCTATGAAACATGTTCTTCCCACTTTCTTTTGTTTTGAGGCAATTTATTTTCTCTCTGTGTGTGTGTGTGTGTGTGTGTGTGTGTGTGTGTGTGTGTGTGTATGGAAAGATAGGGGGAGCAGAGCATCTGTATTCTACCATCTTAGCGCCTAAAATGCAACTTTTCAAAAAGGATTTTAAAAATAAAATAAGAGAGGTAGAAGAAAAATTGGGGGGAAATAAGAGTGATGAAGGAAAATCATGAAAAAAGAGTTGACAGCTGATAAAGGAGGCACAAAAAATACTGAAGAAAACAAGTCCTTAAAAAACCAAATAAGTCAATTGGTAAAAGAGGTCCTAAAATCCACTGGAGAGAATTTCTTAAAAAGCAGAATTGATTAAATAGAAAAGGAGGTACAAAAGCTCACTCAAGAAAATCATGTATTAAAACTCACTCAAGGAGGTGGACTCAAGATGGCGGCCTACAAGGCGCAAAAGTTCAGACTTCTGAAAACCCTTCCTTACTGATCACAAACTGAATGCTCCCAGGGGAATGAAAACCAAACTTAACAACAAGACAGAGCCAAGGAACCCTCCTGCTGGACATAATTCAAAAGGTACGCCCCCCTGAAAAGCCAGAATCCGAGAATACTCAGGTTTAAGGGGAAGACAGAAGGAAGGTCCCAGGACCCATCCCCCCTCTCACCCAGAGCACTGAGATTCCAGCAGCAGCAGGAATTTCTGAGCGGGCAAAGGTGCTGGTCTGAAGGGCAAAGCTTGGGAGCAGGGCTGGCCAAGTTCAGAGCATCCAACACAGATGGTGGGGAAAGTGCTAGAGAGGGAGCCTAGACCTGGCAGCCTTGCCAGACCATAAGAGATCCTCCATATTTGCTCCAGCCTTCCAAGAAGTTTAGGACTCAGAGCACACCCAGCCCAGCTAAGCTGAATTTAATCCCATCAAAAGTCTCCAGAACCCAGGGAAGCCCAGGCTCCCTACCCATTCTCTTTGACTGCTGGACTTTAAGCCAATCAAAAGCCTCCAGACGACAGGGAAGCTCAAACCCCCAACAAGGCTCCCCCAGAGATTACACCAAGAGATCTTTTGTTAAAACTCCAACAGGGGAGACTGATAGAAGCCCCCAAAAAAAACAAAACAAAAAAAAGAGAGGAACAAGAACACAGACAAATACAGAGAGTAAAGAAGGGGTGCATTTGAGCAAACAACAGAAAAAGAAGAAAGAAACTACAATAGACAGCTACTACTCAGCAAACAGAACGGAAGGAGAGAGATCAGCAAATGATAAATCAGAAATCCCAGTGAATTGGATACAGGCTGTGGAAGAACTCAAAACACAACTAAAAATGGCTGAAGACAATTGGGAAAAAAACTTAAAAATTAAGATAAGTCATCTGGAAAGAGAGGCACTTGAAATAAAACAAGAAAATAGTGTCTTGAAAGCCAAAATCAACCAGCTGGAAAATTAAGCAAAGGAGATGAAAGATGAGGCAAAGGAGATGAAAGATGAGGTAAAGAGGATGAAAGATGACCTTCAAAGAAAATCAGACCAGAAGGAAAAGGATGACCAAAAAGCCAGAGATGAAATCCAATCTTTAAGAACCAGAATACAACAACTGGAATTAAGTGACCTCACAAGGCAGTAGGGACACTATAAAACAAAACAAAAAGAATGAAAAAATTGAGGAAAATGTGAAGCATCTCATTCACAAAAAAATCATTCAAGAAGAGACAATTTAAGAATCATTGGACTACCAGAAGACCACGACAAAAGAAAAAACCTGGACATAATACTAGAGAAAATTATTCAGGAAAACTGTCCCAATCTCCTAGAAAAAGAGGGGAAAGTGGAAATTGAAAGAATACACAGATCATCTCCTGTATTTAATCCCCAACTGAAAACACCAACAAATGTTATAGCCAAATTCAAAAACTATCAGACGAAAGAAAAGATTTTACAGGCTGCCAAGAAGAAGCCATTCAGATACCATGGAAACACTGTGAGGATAACACAGGATCTGGCTGCATCCACACTGAAGGACTGAAAGGCGTGGAATATGATATTCTGGAAAGCAAGGGAACTAGGTCTACAACTAAGAATAAAATACCCATCAAAACTGACTATATTCTTACAGGGGAAAGTATGGTCATTCAACACAATAGAAGATTTCCAAGCATTCGTAGAGAAAAGACCAAACCTGAACAGAAAATTTGATGTCTAAGCACAGAAATCAAGAGAATCATCAAAAGGTAATTAAAAAAAGAAGGGGGAATAAAAACAAAACAACAACAAAAAATTTTTAAGAGACTCAATAAGTTAAAATGATATGCATCCCTATAAGAAAAGAGGTCATTGGTAACTCTTAAAAACTGTTGCTATCACCTGGGCAGCTAGAAGAATTACACTTAGAAGGAACAGAGACAAACTGTATAGGATGAAAGGACAAGGCATAAATAGGTATATAGATATATGCATGCATAAATACACATACATGTGTGTGTGTGTGTGTATATATATATATATATATACACACACACACAACCAGAGCTAAAAATAAAAAGAGATTAATACTAAAAGAAATGGGAAAAGAAACAAATGGGGGTAAATTTATATGTAACAAAGAAGCTCATGGCTGGAGGGGGGAGAACATCGAAACATTGGAAGGGTAAAGAGGTTGGAGATAGGAAATACTCAACTCTTACATGCTTTAAAACTGACCCAAAGAGGGAATAACAATCCAATCCATTGGGGAAGAGAATAGATTTGCGCCCTATATGGGAGTAGAAGGGTAAAAAACGGACTGGTGGGGAGGGAAGCAGAACAAGGGAGGGAGAGGGTGGGGGGGATTTTAAAAAGACTACAGGGGAAAATAAGGGAGGGAATAAGAAGGGAGGGGAGTAGAAAGGAAAGTAAAATAAGGGAGGGAACTAGGGGGACTGAATATAAACAAATATTGGTGTAGAAGGAAATAGCGAAAGAAGAAAAGGCAAGACCAGGAGTAGAAAGCAAAATGCTTGGAAATACACAGCTAGTAATCATAACTCTGAATGTGAATGGAATGAACTCACCCATAAAATGCAAGCGAATAGCAGAGTGGATTAGAATCCCAAACCCTACCATATGCTGTCTACAAGAAACACACACATGAGGAAGGTAGATACGCATAGGGTGAAAATAAGAGGATGGAGCCAAATCTATTGGGCATCAACTGACAAAAAAGAAGACAGGAGTAGCAATCATGATATCTGAAAAAGCCAAAGAAAAAATAAATCTAGTTAAAAGAGATAGGGAAGGTAATTACATCCTGATAAAAGGCAGTATAGACAACGAGGAAATATCTGTACTCAATATGTATGCACCAAATGGCAGAGCATTCAAATTTATAAAGGACAACTAGAGGAGCTCATGGATGAAATAGATAGAAAAACTATACTAGTGGGAGATCTGAATCTTCCTTTATTTGAACTAGACAAATCAAACCAAAAAATAAATAAGAAAGAGGTGAGAGAAGCAAATGAAATCTTAGAAAAATTAGAGTTAGTAGACATATGGAGAAAAATAAATAGTGACAAAAAGGAATACACCTTTTCAGCAACACATGTTACATTCACAAAAATTGACCATGTATTAGGGCACAAAATCATTGTAAACAAGTGTAAAAGGGCAGAAATAATAAATGCAAACTTGAGTTAAAGAACAATTCATAGAAACAATTAATAACTTCATTGAAGAAAATGACAATGGTGAGACATCCTTTTAAAACTTATGGGATGCAGCCAAAGCAGTACTCAGGGGGAAATTTATATCCTTGAGTTCATATGTAAACAAATTAAGAAGGGCAGAGGTCAATGAATTGGGCATGGAAATTAAAAAACTAGAAAGTGAACAAATTAAAAATCCTCAGATGAAGACTAAATTAGAAATCCTAAAAATCAAAGGAGAAATTAATAAAATTGAAAGTCAAAGAACTATTGACTTAATAAATAAGATTAGAAGCTGGTACTTTGAAAAAACAAATAAAATAGACAAAGTACTGGTCAGTCTAATTAAAAAAAGGAAAGAAAAAAACAAATTGACAGTATCTAAGATAAAAAGGGAGACCCCACCTCTAATGAAGAGGAAATCAAGGCAATCATTAAAAACTACTATGCCCAATTATATGGCAACAAATATGGTAATCTAAGTGATATGGATGAATACTTACAAAAAATATATAAATTGCCTAGACTAAAAGAAGAAATAAATTACCTAAACAACCCCATATCAGAAAAAGAAATTGAACAAGCCATCAAAGAACTTCCTAAGAAAAAATCCCCAGGGCCTGATGGATTCACAAATGAATGCTTTCAAACATTCAAAGAACAGCTAATCCCAATATTATACAAACTATTTGACAGAATAAGTCAAGAAGGGGTTCTACCAAATTCTTTTTACTACCCAAACATGGTACTGATCCCAAAGCCAGGCAGGTTAAAAACAGAGAAAGAAAACTATAGGCCAATATCCCTAATGAATATAGATGCAAAAATCTTAAATAGGATACTAGCAAAAAAACTCCAGCAAGTCATCACAAGGGTTATCCACTATGATCAGGTAGGATTCATAACAGGAATGCAAGGATGGTTCAATATTAGGAAAACCATCCACATAATTGACCATATTAATAAGCAAACTGACAAAAATCACATTATTATCTCAACAGATGCAGAAAAAGCCTTTGACAAAATACAAAACCCATTCCTATTGAAGACACTAGAAAGTATAGGAATACAAGGACCTTTTCTAAAAATAATAAACAGTATATATCTAAAACCATCAGCAAACATCATCTGCAATGGGGATAAACTGGAGGACTTCCCAATAAGATCAGGAGTCAAACAAGGATGCCCATTAACACCTTTATTATTTAATATTGTACTAGAAACACTAGCAGTAGCAATTAGAGAAGAAAAAGAAATTGAAGGTATTAAATTTGGCAATGAGGAGACCAAGCTGTCACTCTTTGCAGATGATATGATGATTTTCTTAAAGAATCCTAAGGAATCAACCAAAAAGCTAATGGAAATAATTAAGAACTTTAGCAAAGTTGCAGGATACAAAATAAACCCGCATAAGTCATCAGCATTTCTATATATCTCCAATCCAGTTCAGCAGCAAGAATTAGAAAGAGAAATTCCATTTAAAGTCACCCAAAACAATATAAAATACTTAGGAATCTATCTGCCGAGACAAACACAGGAATATATGAACACAACTACAAAACACTTTCTACACAATTAAAACTAGATCTAAACAATTGGAAAAACATTGATTGCTCATGGGTGGGATGAGCTAACATAATAAAAATGATCATCCTACCCAAACTTATCTATTTATTTAGTGCCATACCCATTGAACTACCAAAAAACTTTTTTACTGAATTAGAAAAAACCATAACAAAGTTCATTTGGAAGAACAAAAGATCAAGGATATCCAGGGAAATAATGAAAAAAAAAATACAAAGGAAGGTGACCTTGCAGTCCCAGATCTCAAACTATATTAAAAAGCAGTGGTCATCAAAACAATTTGGTACTGGCTAAGAGACAGAAAGGAGATTAGTGAAATAGACTTGGGGTAAATGACCTCAGCAAGACAGTCTATGACAAACCCAAAGACCCCAGCTTTTGGGACAAAAATCCAGTATTTGATAAAAACTTCTGGGAAAATTGGAAGACAGTATGGGAGAGATTATGTTTGAATCAACACCTCACATCCTACACCAAGATAAACTCAGAATGGATGAATGACTTGAACATAAAGAAGTAAACTATAAGTAAATTCGGATAACACAGAATAGTATGCATGTCAGATCTTTGGGAAGGGAAAGATTTTAAAACCAAGCAAGACTTAGAAAGAGTCACAAATGTAAAATAAATAATTTTGACTACATCAAATTAAAAAGTTTTTGTACAAACAAAACCAATGTAACTAAAATTAGAAGGGAAGCAACAAATTGGGAAACAATCTTCATAACAAAAACCTCTGACAAAGGTCTAATTACTCAAATTTATGAAGAGCTAAACCAATTTTACAAAAATTCAAGCCATTCTCCAATTGAAAAATGGGCAAGGGACATGAATAGGCAATTTTCAGTCAAAGAAATCAAAAGTATTAATAAGTACATGAAAAAGTGTTCTAAATTCCTTATAATCAGAGAGATGCAATCAAAACAACTTTGAGGTATCACCTCACACCTAGCAGGTTGGCTAACATGACAGCAAAGGAAAGTAGTGAATGCTGATGGGGATGTGGCAAAGTCAGGACATTAATGCACTGCTGATGGAGTTGTGAATTAATCCAACCATTCTGGGGGGCAATTTGGAAGTATGCTCAAAGGGCACTAAGACTGTTTGCCCTTTGATCCAGTCATAGCACTGCTGGGTTTGTACCCCAAAGAGATAATAAAGAAAAAGACTTGTACAAGAACATTCATAGCTGTGCTCTTTATGGTGGCAAAAAATTGGAAAATGAGGGGATGCCCTTTAATTGGGGAATGGCTGAACAAATTGTGGTATATGTTGGTGATGGAATACTATTGTGCTCAAAGGAATAATAAAGTGGAGGAATTCCATGGGAACTGGAATGATCGCCAGGAATTGATGCAGAGCGAAAGGAGCAGAACCAGGAGAATATTGTACACAGAGACCCATAAACTGTGGTACAATCGAATGTAATGGACTTCTCCATTTGTGGCAATGCAGTGATCCTGAACAACTTGGAGGGATCTATGAGAAAAAACACTATCCACATTCAGAGGAAAAACTGTGTAATTAGAAACACAGAGGAAAAACAACTGCTTGAATACATGGGTCAAGGGGATATGGTTGGGGAGGTAGACTCTAAATGAACATCCTAATGCAAACAACAACATGGAAATAGGTTTTGATCAAGGACTCATATAATACCCAGTGAAATTCTGTGTCAGCTACGGTAAGGGTGGGGGTAGGGGGGAAGAGAAATATTATGATTCTTGTAACCAAGGAATAATGTTATAAATGTATTAAATAATTTATTGACTAAATTTAAATTAAAAAGAAATAAAAAGAAAAGAGAAAAAAGAATAAAAGTATTTTTCCATGGTTACATGATTTGTGTTCTCTCCCTCCCCTCTCCCAAATCATATACCTATATAAACATTTTTTCTCCAACCAATCTTTCTCTATATGTGGTATAAGGGTTAAATGGTAGGAGTTCAACAAAGGTAAGAAGAGCAGTTTGATAAAAACACTTAATTTGAGAAGTACAGATAGAAAATAGAAAGGAGGAAAGAGAGATTATTACTGTAATACCTTATGACTATACTTAATTCCTAAACCTAACTAAGATTTCAAAAAACCTACTCTGACTTCAAAGACAGGTGCTTCTATCTAATCTACTTTATAAAATATTTACTAACTACCTACCTACACTAATTAAACAGACATTCATCACCCACAAACTCCTTAAATCTGTTTCTCTATCCCAACTGTCAGTTGTAAAAACTAAGACAGACTGACCTCCTGCTCCCTCCAGGTCCAAAGACTAACTGTCAACTGATTCCTTACTTCCTCCTCTCTTAAGTAAGGGAATCTTCAGCTCTCTTTCACAGACACCTGTCAGTTCCTGCTCTACTTAGAAATCCTGCACTCTTTCCTACCTCTTAAAGAGACAGAGATAGAGAGATTGAGAAAATCCCTTTAACCATGGATTGCATTCATAAATCCCTCAGGATTGTTCTGGATCATTGCATTGCTATTAGTAACAAGGTCTATCACATTTGGTTGTCCCACAATGTTTCAGTTACTGAGTATAACCTTCTCTTGGCTCTGCTCATTTTACTCTGCATCAGTTCATAAAGGTCTTTCCAGTTCTTGTAGAAATCAAGCAGGCCATCATTCCTTATAGCACAATAGTATTCTATCATTATCATATACCACAATTTTTTCAGCCATTCCCCAATTGAGGAACAATCCCTCATTTTCCAATTTTTTGCTACCACAAAAAGCACAGCTATAAATATTCTTGTACAAACAGATCCTTTCCCATTTTTTATCTCTTTGAGGTAGAGGTATTGCTGGATCAAAGAGCACGCATTCTTTTAAAGTCTTTGGGCATAATTCTAAATCGCCTTCCAGAATGGTTGGATTAATTCACAACTCAACCAACAATGCATTAGTGTCCCAATTTTGCCACATCCTCTCCAATATTTATTATTTTCCTTTGCTGTCATATTGGCCAATCTGATAGGTTTGAGGTGTTACCTCAGAGTTGTTTTGATTTGCATTTCTTTAATAAGTAGGGATTTAGAACACTTTTTCATGTATTTACTGATAGTTTTCATTTCTTCCTCTGAAAACTGCCTATTCATATCCCTCAACCAGTTGTCATTTGGGGAATGGCTTGATTTCTTATAAATGTGACTTAGTTCCTTATATATTTGAGAAATTAGACCTTTGTCAGATAATTTTATTATAAAAAATTTTTCCCCAGTTTGTTGCTTCCCTTTTAATTTTGGTTCCATTGGTTTCATTTGTACAAATATTTTTAATTTAATATAATCAAAGGATTAAACTGTATACATCCCTGCATGAGGTGAAATTCTTGTAATGTCAAAGAAATTTGTCAATATTAGGGAAGTTAGAAGGAATATACAGAGACGGAGGGTGAGGATGTGAGTTGAAGATTGAAACACCAATGCATCTTTGGGGGATTTATGAACTGATTCAAAAACTCTAGAGAGCAATTTGGATCTATACCCAATGGACTATAAAATGGTATGTCTCCTTTGATACAGTAATGTCATTATTAGGTTTGTAGCCCAAAGAGATTTTTTAAAAAAGGAAAAGGACCTATATGTACAAAATTATTTAAATCAGCTCTTTTCATGGCAGCAAAGAATTGGAAAGTGAGGGAATACCTATCATGGGAGAGGGATGACTAAAATATAGTATATGGTTCTAATTAAATATTGAGTTTTAAGAAATAATGAGCAGGGGAATTATAGAAAAACCTGGAAAGATTTATGTGAAGATGCAAAATGGAGTAAGCAGAACCAGGAAAATATTGTACATAGTGACAGAAATACTGTCTAATGAACAACTATGAATAACTTATCTATTCTAAGCAATACAATGAACCAAAATAATTTCAAAGGACTGGTGATAAAAAATGCCATCTACTTCCAAAGAAAGAACTGAAGGAGTCTGAATCCAGACCAATAAAAACTTTTTTCAAATTTTCTTTCCACAAAAGGATTAATATGGGAAAATGTTTTTCATGATTGGACATATAAAATATATATCAGATTTCTTACCATCCCAGTGGGGGATGGCAGGAAGGGATAAAATTTGAGATTCAAAATATAAAGAAAGAAATGTTGGAAATTTTTACATGTAATTGAGGGGAAATTAAAAAAAAAGAAAGATGGGAATTCATGTCTTGTTTTAGATACCTAGTAGCAATATAATTTTAAGCAAGTCACTTATTCTCACAACTTCAATTTCCTCATCTGCAAAATGGGGATAATCAAAGCACCTATTTTATATAATCATTTCGAGGATTAAATAAAATAATATATACAGAGCACCTGATACACATTAGGGCACTAAATAAATGCTACCTATTGTTATTTTTATCCATTTTCCCTCTGCTCTGGCTATATAATGAATCCATTTTCTTTTCCAACCAAATATTTCCTGAATGGTGATTTCTATGCTGAGTCAGCATGGCCAGAGTATAGATGGCTGGCCTTGAACTCAAGAAGACCAAGGGTGAAGTCCTACATCACACATAAAGCTGCATGACCATAGACAAAATATTTAAATTCTCTATGTCCCAGGGAATCTTGCTAAGACTTTTTAAGTTACAAAGGTGTTACTAATCTTCACAGAGAGAGAAGTATGCACACGAAGCACTTAGGCCAACCACCATTTCATTTCAACAATGAAATCACCAATAAAAATTAAATATATAAATTTTGTGCCATTTATTGTATGTCATCATTTGTAATATGCATTTGAAATTGCCAGATAAAATTTTACTTACCTTTGGGTGACTAACAATTTTGATTCTTAAGAGACTGTGCTGTACCTTGACCATAGCCCTATGGCAATATAAGATAATACTAGTGTTTAAAAAATGAGTTCTTGTTTCAGGGAGCAGCTTGAGATCACTTGAAGTACTGAGTAATTTCCCAAATTCCTGCTTTCTGGCTTGCTTTCTTCTTTGTAATTCAATTTTGTCCAAATTCATTATCATAAAGAGGTTGGCAGAATTAATTTTGTCTTATACCTAAAAGCCAGCTAGTAAGTGACAAGATTTGAACCAAGGTCTTCCTTACTCCAGGCCCAATACTTTCTCCACTGAGCCACCTAGCTGCCATGAGTGGGACCATGAATGAAGTTTAAACCTCTATGAAGGAGCAGAGAATTTGTAAACACCTGTCCCTGGCACTCATAAACTTGTTGCCAAAACCCTGGATTGAACTAGGGTCCTTTAGATCTTCAGTCTAACACCCTCTCAACTGAATTATTTCAGCTCTAATGTTATTACTGGACTCATTTATTAAGTACACATCTGAACATGTCACTCTTCTGCCTAAAAGCCTTATGAGTCCTCCAATGAAAGTTGAAAAAATTATAAACTCAGCTTGGCATTCAAGGATCTCCACAATTTGGCACTGGCCTATCATTCAACATTACATTGCACTCACACTGGACTGCTCTCTTGACTCCACTTACATTCCTTTTTATCTGCTTTACTGCTTCTGTGCTCACATTGCTGCCTGCATGTACATGCTTTCCACCTTCCCAAATCCGTAACTCACTTGTTGAGAATTTAATGAATCTCTCAAGAACCTAATCCAATGCCATCTTCTCAATTAGGTCTGCCCTGACCTTTCCAAAAATTTTCTTTTCCACTGGGGATCTTTCATGGGTACTCTGTACTTCTAAATCCATCACATTGTACTTTGTATTATAATTATTTGCATATACACTAAAATCTCCTACTGGACTCTAAGGTGCATGAGGACAGAATTTTTTTGTTCTTCATCTATTTCAGTTGTTTCCAATTTTTTGTGATCCCATTTGGGGTCTTCTTGGTAAAGATACTGGAGTAGTTTACCATTTCCTTCTCCAGCTCATTGTACAAATGAGGAAACTAAGGTAAATAAGAACAAGCAACTTGCCCAGGTTCACAGGGCTAGGACAAACTTGAACTCAGGAAGATGATTTCAGGTTTAGTACTCTATGTACTGTGCCACTTAGCTGCCCTGAGTACAAAAACTATGTCTTATTTAATCTTCGTACTTCTTTCATTGGGCTAGCATAATGATCTGTGCATGGCAGGTACTTAATAAATATTTGTTATATTCAAAAGACTTTGAATGAAGCTATAAAAGTGCTATATATGTACATATATATATATATAATCAAGAATAATAATTTATTTCAAGTTGTTTTCCAATACAGTATGAAGCAAAATCCAAACTTTTAAATCATTCCATAGTCTTTTAAGGGAAATAGTTATCCATTTCTTAGTTTACCATATATCAAAATCATTTGAACAAGTAATTTTAAAATGCCTTTTACAGATGCCTGCATGACTCATACATAGCTAAATGGATTTTCTTCAGATTAAGGCAGGGAAAACTCTCGAGGATAAAACCAAGCATAAAAATATTCAGTTAAAATATAATTTTAGAAATTTTGAAATGACTGAAAACAAGGGCCTAAGAAGAAAATTGATAGTGTGTCACAAAATCTGGAGAGTGAAAATATAATTCTTAACCTTTACAGTTTAGTAACCGCACTTCCACATTCTCTACTAATATACTTGATAAGTTTAAAGTTCAGGATAAAATAATTAATTGTTGTTGTTGCTTTTGCTGTTGTTGAGGGCTGTCCAACTCTCTGTGACCTCACCCCATGGGCCATAGCTAGCCATGGGGTTTTCTTGGCAAAGATACTGGAATGGTTTGCCATTTCCTTCTCCAGCTCATTTTATAGATGAGGAAACTGAGGCAAAAAGAGTCCAATGAGTTGCCCAGGGTCACACAACTAGTAAGTGTCTTGAGTCCAGAGCTGAAAGTAAAAGGATTAGTCTTTTCTGATTCCAAGTCTGGTGCTTCATTCACTGTACCACCTACCTTCCCTAGTTCCCTAAGTAAACAAGTGTGAGCCATAATTTGTTTCTAACCTGAAATAAGAGATTTTTTAAAATGATTAGAGTAAATAAGGATATGTATGTGGATTTTTAAAACTGTTTGCCTGCATAACCACACTCAACATTTTATAAGGTCCTTCCCCTCAACTTTCTATTAGAGTTCCTTACAACACATCAGAGGAAACTGAAATCACTAAATTACAGTGCAGTGAGAAAGGGACTGAACTTTAAGTGCCCTATTAAAAATAAAACAGCATCTGCTTCTTCCTTCTCATTTGGTAGACTGGACATTACAACTCCACTGACTCACAACAATTCTGTGCCCTAATGGGTCAATGAATTTGGCAAAGGAACTGGAAGCTGTGTTTCAGGACATCTGAAAGGGAAACTTCCTTGAATGTACATCTTTCTTCTCTAATAAATGCATCACAAGATAGTTTTATACATTTAGCTGCTCTCTGAAAGTCATGACATGAGGCAAGATAAATTATAATGGAGCCTGATCTTACTTCAAACACTATATTAGACATAATTTTATGAAATTTCCCTCTCTGGATCACAGTTTATCACCAATAAAATAGGAGGATGAATGCTATGCTAAGAAGAGTCATTACATCTTTCACATATGAAAATGATAGCATTAAAACCACTAATGGGAGTTGGAGGTGGGGGGGCTTTGGGTTGTTTTTCAAGTCTTAGTGTTAGACTTGTTTTCAACAACATATTATCAGTTGAGATAGTTAAGACTTTATTATCATTAGGGGGATAGGCTTAATAAAGATTCTACTCTAACCAAATAAGCAAGTCCACAGATTACATTATAACAAAAATCATCAAAGAAGGATTATAAAAGCAAGAAATATAGTAAATTGAACCATAGTTTAAATGACCATAGTTTAATCCATGCCCATCAACTGGGTAGTAGCTGGACAAATTGTAACATATAAATCAATGGGATATTACTGTGTTATACAAAATAATGGCTATGAAGAATTTATAGATACTTCAGAAGACTTCTTTGAACTGATGAATAGAGAAGTGAGCAGAACTAGAACAATGATCATGATGATCACAAATTATAAAAATAAAAACAACACTAAACATCAATACAATTCTAGTTAATGCAATGACTGATCATTAGTAAATTGAGGAAGAAATGTTCCTTTCTCCAATCAACAGAGATGCAATGGACTTCAGGTTTCAAATGAGTTGTGTGTTATCAGCCATAGTCAATGTGCTTATTTGTTTTGTTTCGTTTTTCTGTCCTTTGTTGTGAGAAAAGATTATATCTGGGGGAGAATAAAGAGGCAAGGGGAAATGCCAAGGATGTTAAAAAAGAGATAGAGTCAATAAAACATTTTAAAGTGTCATTTGGGCCTCGCAGATTTTGATGCTAGTTTATTAACTCTAATTAACAGCCTGATCAGTCTTCATTGCCAATGTCAGCCATAAACCTGCAGTGCTATCACACAAGTTCAGAACAAATCCCCATCTCCTACCCACCTTCTCCCATTCAAATACTCTCCCCCTCCCTTAGTATGAGCTATTATTTTGTGCTATGTGTCAAATGTATATTTTTGCTGCAAGATTTCAAATAGTAACTATCAAATATTTAGTAGAAACTTGAAAGTTCTATTTAGGGAAGCCAAATTCTTTGCCAAGAGTCACTGGAAATCAATGTACGACTTATAATCATATGTGGTAAACATCAGACTACTATATTGCTTGAGGGTGAAGGAGTAATAACCACTCAGAGAATGTTGGTCTTTGTCAAATAACAAGAAGACAAGGCTATATTACATAAAAGCTTAAAAATAAAATGAAGATATATTCTAGTTCTACTCCATAAAGGCAGCTGATTTCACTCTGCAATTCTGTTCCATTTCTCTGTAGTAGTAAACACTATTTATGCTAATGGTAAATTATGTATAGAGTATGAAGGTATTTGAGAGAACACTGTTTTTCAGAAACATTTCTTTTTCAAAATGATCTCACCATTTTCCCAGGATTTTAATCAGACCTCATAGTTCCCAATGACATTATAATGATTTTAATGATATTGTACAAACTTATAATGATTTGCAGTTTACAAAGTGCTTTCATATACATTTATCTCATTGGATCCTCATGACAACCTTATGAAAGAAGTAAAACAAGTACCATCATTCCCATTTTATTAATAAAGAATTAGGCTTAGAAAGGTTCAGGAGCTTGTCCATATAATTAGTACATGAAAGTATTAGGACTAGGAGTCATGTCTCCTCACTTCTAGATCAATGATCTTTCTGCTATATCAATTGCAATTGCTTTAACAGTGTTAAGTAATGCAAAATGACAAGGCCGTTTTAATTGTTTTCAATATCTCATTAACATTCCTGTCTTCCCTTCTTCTGGGTTTGTTTTTTAATCTGGAGACTATTCATGAACAGTTGAATAAAAAAAAAACCTATTTAATGAAATGGAATACTATTGTGCCTTAATATATGATGAAATGACTAACTTCAGTGAAACCTGAGAAAACATGAAGAAACTGAAGTAAGACAATACAGAAAAATAAATTTTACTATAGCAGCAAAATTGTTGGAAAAAAAAAACTTTGGAAGACTTAAGAACTCTGATGAGTGCAGTGACCAAACAAGATTCTACAAGATTAATAATAAAGAACGTTGGCCATCTTATAACAGAGAAGTAACTTACGTAAGTTGAACAAAGCCCTTTTATTTGACACAGTCAATGTAGCCAATTCAAACCTAAAAATATTGTATTAAGAGTTTCTTGGTTTGTTGTTTAGTAGGAGGGACATGTAAGTGACAGGGAGAGAAAAGAAATGCTCATTCATTGAAAAAAATATTTTAAAAATAGCCTGGAGGAGCCAGCTGGGTAGCTCAGTAGATTGAGAGTTGGGCCTCGAGTTGGGAGGTCCTAGGTTCAAATCTGACCTCAGACACTTCCCAGGTGTGTGACCCTGGGCAAGTCACTTAACCCCCATTGCCTAGCCCTTACCACTCTTCTGCCTTGGAACCAACTGGTTCCAAGACGGAAGGTAAGGGTTTAAAAAAAATAAAATAAAAATAACCTTGAAATACAATAATTCTGATCAAAATAGTGACCAGGAATAATTTCAAAGGACTGATGATGAAGACTATTACCTACAGCTTAATGGTGATGTAGTGAACTCAAAATGCAGAGAAAGACATAATTGTTTTGGACAAGGCCAGTGGGGGAATTTGCTTTGCCTGACAGTGCATTTTGTTAGAAAAGGTTGTGGTTTTCTATCTTTCTTTCACAACTGTGTAGAGAAGAATGAAAGAGAAAATTAATGCTAGTTGAAAAAATTTGATTAAAAAAAATTCCTTGTTGAAGGGAAGAAAAATCAACCCTTTCCTTCAGTGAATTTTAAAGAAGACTGATAGTAAAACCTGATACAATTCAGAGATGAGACACTAAAGAAGGAACAAGCTGTCTTTCAAAACTGCCAGCCTGATGATAAAATAGACATAGATATCCTATATCAAATGCAAATACCTGACCATTCCACTACACATACAAAGCAAATTCCACTCCTCTCTAATTTAAAAGTTGTTTGCTAAGGGGTAGACATTAAAAAAAAAAAACTTGTTGACATTTTCTTCAAAACAGATTCTGTCATTTTGTGTTCATGTATTTCACTATGTTCAATAATGAATGTGTATGGTTTTTTAAAAAGTCACTTAAGCCTCTCTAGGACTCAAATTCCTCATCTGTAAAAATGAGGGTATTAGGCTAGATAATCTTCTGAGATCCCTTCCTGCTCTATAATCTATGATTTCCTCCTTTGGGGAAAATGAGGTATAATATATTTCTATCATAATTTCACCTCTTTTTCTCTCCACTGAATTTCTTCTAAATGTTCTCTGTTATGCTATCCTCTATTAAGTCTATAGATTTTCTAACATGAGTATATGATTTTGATATACAATCATTATTCCTTTTATCTAAAATCATAGACCATAAAATCATAGTTAGAACTAGAAGTTACCTTGAAGATTATCTGATACAACTACTTCATTTTAGAGATAAAGAAACTGAGGTAAAGGGAGATTAAGTGACTTGCCCAAGATTATGTAGATAGTATAACATATCATGGTTTAAACTCCAGTTCTCTGACTAGATATCCAATATTCTTTTCCACTGCACCATGCATTGGAAATGTTAATATAAAAAGGATATTTATATGACATTTACAGACTATATGATTATGTCTCAAGAGTATTCATAATAAGAGCTTGAGCCAGGATAGTTTAACCTCTACATGTAATTTATTCATGCAATGATAAAAAGATGTAGTCATATGTAAATTTTATTTCAATGTCAACTCAAAAGTTTACCAAATCATAAGTTATAGTAATTGATTCCAATCAGGTCTTAGGAATATTGTTGTTCAGTCATTTCATTCACGTTCAACTCTTCATGACCTCATTTGGGGTTTTCTTAGCAATGGCATTACAGTGATTTGCCATTTCCTTCTCCAACTAATTTTACAGATGAGGAGAATGAAGCAAACTGAGTTAAATGACTTGCCCAGGGTCACACTTAGTAAATATCTTGAGACCAGACTTCTTTACAGCAGTGTATGCAACATAGTAGCAACATTTTGAATAGCGTAATGCATACACATCTATTGACAGCTACTAAGCTGTTAAACTTGAATAGTATCAAGCTTGGAGTCAAGAAAGTTTTCCTGACTCCAGGCCCGATACTCTCCATTGCACCACTTAGGTACCCAGTCCTTAAAGTGAACTGATGTGGAAATATGACTTGTATGTAAGTAAACAAGAGGCAAATGGGGATACTGTATGGTCCTGCAGTACATATAAAAAGAGCTGGATATGAAATCAGAAGCCTTGAATTTAAATCTCAGCTCCTTGGAACTCAGTTTCCTCATCTGTAAATGAGCAAGCTGGCTGAAATGGATCCTCTCTTCCAGGTCTAAATCTATAATGTTAAACAGGCTTCCTTTTAAAAGCAATTAATGAACCTAAAGTTACAAAATTACCCTCCTCATCAGCCATATTAACTGGAACTGAATAATAAGTGTAGAGATATACATAAAGACCAAGGGGACAGGTTGGGAAAGGGCTAGCCATGGGTTTGCAAAAGGTCTCCAGAGATGGTGAGTTCTGAGTAGTGTTTGTGGAGAAGAAAAAGGTCACCAAGTTTAACAGTTTAGTAGCTGTCAATAGATGTGTATGCATTACGCTGTTCAAAATGTTGCTACTATGTTGCATACACTGCTGTAAAACATTTCAAATTGAGGGAATGTAACTGTATTTTGGTTAAGTATAGCATTTGTCTTATTAAAAAAAGCTTTTACTTGACATTTATTGTTAAAGCAATGTAATTAAGTGCTGTGTGCTTCCTTGTATTCTCCTATATCCAGAATCATCATGAATGTTTATATGTAAATCCGAACGATCAAACATCATTCTTAGGTGACAAACTATATTCCAAATATCAGCTATTCAAAATGCACATTCTGAATAAGTCTCCCAAGCAGCTTGTTTATAATAGACAATATGTGCAAATCCCATAGATACTTTGCTTTAAAACATGATCTGGAATATGTAAGAGAACATTCTGTGTAAGCATGCCCATAATATACAGCTTGAGATCCTCCTATTCAAGTCTCAAGTTGCTTTTTCATCAACCTCCTCCCACTTAGAGGCTGTGAAGGGGAATGGGGGAAGATAAGACATTCTGTTTGCTCTAAACTAAGCTTCATTATCCCCCAATGTTTAATTCGCCTAATCCTGATTCTCAGCCCTCCAGAAGTAAATAATTGACAGCTGCAAGAACCTTCCTTTATCAATATCCTGAAATCTCATTTCTTTCCTGAAACTTCTATTTAAATTTCAGTTCTCTTAATAAGGAATATGAAGTCTATAGAGGGGGCTTGAAGAAAGCAAGAACAAAGGCAGCAGGTGTAGAGCTGGAAATAACACTTCTTGGAGAGTCAGAATACCTAAGGTTTCATTCCTAACTCTGATCTTCACTGTTTTGGGACTTTGTGTAAGCCACTTATTAACTCTCCAAGACATGTAGTCTCATTTTCAAAATGGAGATGATATCATCATGCACTATTATAAATTAATTAAATTACTTTTAGTTAGTGGCCACTTTCAGTCAACATGAACAATCTTCTCCAGAGTCCAATAACCTATGGATGAAGAGACCAATGAAGTGTAGGCCTCGAGCTCTAAACAGATTGTGATATCATGGTGGCCTCTCTACAGGGCAATAGCTAGTGACAAAGCAATGGCCTAATATTCTTATAAACACAGTTAATTATTTTGGATGAAAGAAAGTCACAAACTGAGAGGAGAGTTTAAAGAAACTATTACCCCCCCCCAAAAAAAGGCAGGTCAAACATTTTGAAATTAAGTACTTGAGAAATATAGTGGATAAAGAGTATGTGGATATAGAATATAGGATATAGAATTAGATTCTCTGACTAATATGACCACATAGAATAAGATCAAAGATTTAGAACTGGAAGGGACCTCTGAGGTCACCAGATCCCACCTACCACCACCCCACATACAGGGGAGGATAGAGGAGCTTGCCCAAGGGCACTCAAGTAAGGTGATGAAGCCAAGATTTAAACTCAGAAAAATATAGCTCTCTTCGACTGTACTAAAGGACCTGTAATATTTTCATCACTCTAGCATGAGTAAAGATTCTTCCTCATAGGTGTTATGAGTCAACCAACAAGATAGTGGATTCTAATTCTAGATCTGCCACTAACCAGCTACATATCCCTCTGAACAAGGCATTTGACATCTCAACCTCCCTTTCCTCATCTAGTGAAAGTAGGGGTTAACTTGTAAAGTTTTGATTCTAACAATGCTAATCAATGGAGTTTCTATGGCAATCACAGGAGCTTTTGGTACACTTCTTTTCCAATCCTCCCTACCCTGAGCCACTGATATTCTGCTTACACTTAACTTTATAACACACTATCATAATTATTTAAAATTCAAATGATTTTACATTGATTATACATTTTCAAACTTTTATTGATTTTTAAAATCATATTCAGTTCAAAACAAAATCTTTCCCAGAAAACTACCCCTTGAAACAAAGAATAAAAAGGAGAGGAGAAAAACAAAATTTGAGCAATCAAAACAACAGGTGAGATAGCACTTAAGTTAAACCTTTAAGAAAGCTAGGGGTTCTGAGAGACAAAACTGAGGAGGGAATGCGTCCCAAACTGACTCTTGGACATCTGGATGTACAATAGATATCTCAAATTCAATATACCCAAGAGAGAATTCATCTTTCTCCCCCAAATTCTCCCTTCTTCCAAATAATCTGTTATCACTAATGACATCACCATTGAGTTAATCACCAAGGCTCACAATCTCAGTGTCATCCTTTATCCCTTACTTCACACATTCAATCTGCTGCCATGTCTTGTCATTTCTACCTTCAAAACATCACTTTTACCAAGTGATACTTGACAAGTACATAAATACCACATTTCTTATATATAAAAGTTGGCTTCATTGAAGTGTAAGGCAAAGACGACATTTTTCAGAAGGCACTAAACTACCCAGGAGGAAAGAAGTCAGGCAGCATTCCCAAGGTGCATTTAACAACTTTAGATTTTACAGAGTATTTTTTCCTCTGGAGTTTCCTGGGGGGGTGGGGGGTGGGGGGGGGAAACAATCATAACGTAAAGAATACCAGCAGCAGTGCACAGCTGGATGACAACTTAGCCAAAAGCTATGGTTGTCTTCCCCATCCCAACCCCTACTTATCAAAGGTTTTTAAATTTTATGGTCAAAGACAAAATAGAACAAAAAATATATAAATTATATCAACCACTAAGAAATGGGTGACCTATAAGACACTGTTTCTCTGTGGGAGACCCTGACTATTTTATGTCTTTTAAAATATACACTATTATTTTTAAGATGAAAATATTATGAATCAAGCTAGTCGGAAAATATTTTTAGGACAGTTTGCTTAGACATGAATTAGAATAAATCTAGAAGTAACTTGTGGGAATAGGGGACGTTTTTAACTACATTGATCATGTGTGTATATTCTTAACAAAAATAATATTATTAATATTGTTCTTAAAATAATAATGTGTTCTAGGTATATCTATTTTCACTAGCTGGGAGGAAGACAGGGTATGAGAGATGAGGAGCAAGGAGGAAAAAGGAAGGAAGGTGTGGCTTACAAAAAATCCTGTTGTACTAGGATTGAATCAAATAGAATTTGAAATGTACCATTAGCTGAAATATTTTAATGTTGCTGTAATGATACTGGTTATCATTAGAGATGACCTCTATTTTTAATATTCTCTAAAGTTAATTTTAAATATTTTTATCAAATGTAAAACAACAGTAACAGAACTATCCTTCAAATATAAAGACAATACTAATGACTTACCATCTGTAGGGTATGTACTTTAAGTTGTTTTAACAGTAGTTGAAATGGCCTCCCTTCTAAATTCTTATATTCCTTCCTATGACTAATGCTTGCCTTATATTTTGCAAAACAGCTGGCTATTAAGGGGTACAGCTTGTGTCCATCGAACAAAGTCAAATTAATTGGCCCATTGGTTGGCAAACACCTGCAATTTGAAATATGTCCTAATTCAGACACAGACAAAGGTAAAATTTACTTCCACACTATATATGTTTGCTAAACAAATGGTTGAGAGGAAAAGACTCCAGAAGAAATGTTCAATATAATTTAGAAAATCTCAAAAAACTCAAAATCACTTTCATAGAATGTCTTATTACTAAAAACATGCTGGAAAACAGAACTTTTCCTATCCTTAAAACTTTCCACAAAGTCCTATTTGAATGCTTCCTACTAGCACTAAGTTGACCTTTATGTCAAAGTGCTTTCAAAAACCCCAGTTTAGGGGGCAGAGCCAAGGCAGTAGCTTAGTAGCAGTGGAAGCCTGAACCACTTCAAGAATCCTTCCAAACAAAACTTAAAATAGCACCTCAAAACAACTGAAGTCACAGAACCAAAAAAGGAGATGGATTAAGGGGGCTCTCTAATGGGGGGCGGGGAACCTTGGAAGATAGGCAGAGAGAGTTGATTTTCATGGGATAAGGAGGAACTGGAAGTAAAATCACACACAGAGGAGTGCTGGACAACCACCCCCCCAACTACCAGATTTGAAGTCTGGGCATAGGACAACTTTGGGATCCCAGAAACCTGCCTAATCTAACAACAGAGCAACCCATACCCCACACCCACACCCTTTAAGTCCCAAGCCCTGGAATCTGCCTGCAGTGAGACCATGAAGTCCTTAGTACTTCATCATTCCAAACAAGCAATGAAGTCCCTAATCTCAAAGGAAAATAGCTCACAATACTCTAAGTCCTGCAAACCATCAGCAGTTTTCAAAACTCCCAGTTCCTAGGCAAAAACAAACAAACAAACAAACAAACAAACAAAAAACAGGCTGGGAAAACAATCAACAGCAAAAGGAACACCTAGCCATGGAAAATTTTTTTGGAGACAAAGAAGAACAAAGCACTGATTCAGTAAGGAACAGTTAGAGCAAAAAAGCCGCATGTAAAACTTCAAAGAAAAAAGGGAATTGGTCTCAGGCACTAGAAGAACTCAACAGGAATTCAAAACTCAAGTAAGAGAGGTGGAAGAAAAATGGGGAAAAGAAATGAAAGCAATGGAAAAGGAAAATAACAGATTAAAAAGTAAAATTGGTTAAATGGAAAAAGGCCAAAAATCCAATGAAGAAAATGAGGAAAAGAATTCCATGAAAAGTAAAATGGACCAAATGGAAAAGGATCAAAAAAGGTCATAGAAAAAAAAATCAGACTTTAAAAATTAGAATTAGGCAAATAGGAGCTCTAATGACTTCATGAGAAACAATAAAACACAATCAAAAGAATAAAAAAGGAGAAAATATGAAATATCTCATTGAAAAGAAAATGATTTGGAAAAGATCTAGAAGAGATAATTTAAGAATTATTGGACTACCTGAAAGCTGTGATCAAAAATCCTAAGTTACTTTCCATCACAAAACTTCCTTTTTGTCATAAAAATGTTCTCCCAATAATGTTACAAAAAGCTTTTGTTCTTGAACTATCACATCTTCAAATGAATCAGATTTGTTAAAAAAGCACAAAGCAAGAGGCAGATACAACCAGTGGGAGTAGATTTCAGCAGTTCTAACAATAACCCTTTCACAATAAATGAATAATATCTCTTATAGAAGAGATCATATTATGATTAGAAATGTGAACATATTTCTACTATTATTAGAATATGGATGTTGAAATTAGATATTATGATTAGAAAATGAAATGGGCCAATCATGCAGTGAGTATAAGGAACTGAAAAAGAGCTGAGATGGTCCCCAGAAAATGTAAAAATTCATAAAGGCCTTTAGTACAACAGGTCCATGGCAGATCATAGACAAGAATTATAAAGGAAGAGAGAGTAGGGATAAGTTGTGACCTGTCTAAATAGAAGAAAAAGCCCCAATCAATGAGATCACAACCAGAAGAATTATTCTTTGGGTAGATGCAAAGGATTTCCTTTTGTTAATATTGCTATTTCTTTTCGATTATTGTATGTACCTGAAAACATCAGGAAAATAAGAACATTTATCAAAGTTATTCGACATCTAAAATCTTCTTATCTTGCTTTCAGAACTTACTAGTGGTTAGTACTGATTTATCTTTGGACTCTTGACTATTAATAGTCCTATCCCACTGTTTTATTTGTAGTCAAAAATGTCTTTTTATGGCATCAAAAACCAGGATTTCCCTCATTTGTCTCTAAGCTTCTGTTTGAGATATTCCATATCCAATGAAAAGCTGCCATCTTCCTATCCACATTATATCCTTCTCTCTCTTTAAATTGCATAACACCACATCCATTTCTACCCAGTGAGCATTCTCAATCAGAAAGGACTTTAAGTCAAACAGAGGATTTTATAATTTGGAACTGAATGCCACAGAAGCCTTTGCTTTACTTTTTTACTTTTTTTTTTTTACTTTGGCAGTTGAGTGTATGATGGACTGGAGTGAGAAGACTTGGGGCAGGGAGATCACTCAAAAGGCTATTGCAGTAGTCAGGTTGTGAGACAATGAGTATCTACACTAGGGTGGCAGCTGTGTAAATGTTGTGAAGGTAGAAATGATAAGATATGACAACAGAGACTAGATTATGTAAAATGTGTATAAGTCATCAATGATAACACTGATATTGCAAGTCTGAGTGACTGGAAAGATGGTGGTGCCTTTGATAGTAATAGGGGAGCAAAATATAATGAATTCCATTTTGAACATAAGCTTAAGATGACTTTCTAACATTCAGTTTGAGATGTCCAAACGGCAATTAGTATTGCAAGACTGGAACTCAGGAGAGGTTAGGGTGGATATATAGAACTGGGAATAATTTGCATATACCTGATAATTGAATTCATGGAAGATGATGAGTTCATATATCACTAGTAAAATGGAACTACTCTATCATAGAGTTCAGTCACCACTAGCTTCTTTCTGGTCCTAGAACAAGATACATCATCTCTGAACTCCATTCCTTTTCACTGGCTCCCCATAGCTGAAATGTTCTTCATCACCTCTGCCTCCTGAATTCTGTGGCTTCCTTCAAAATTCAGCTTAAATCACATCTTCTATAAGAAGCCTTTCTAGTTCCTTTTCCCATTTTCCTTTCATTGATAGTGCCTTTTCTATATGATTACCTATTTACCCTGTATAAATGTGATATGTAAATAATTGTTAACATGGTGCTTTGACCTTAAAATGTTAACTCCTTGAAGGGAAGAACTATCTTTTTTTTTTTTTTGTATCTCTAGCACTCAGCATAGTAATTGGCACATAGAAAGTGCTTGATAAATTATTTTTGATTGATCAATTGAATGATAATTGACTGATGTTATTTCATATGGGCCAACTCCCTTTTTGAATTCTATGCTCGCAAAAGTAATATTTTAATAATTAGTATGGCTTCCCAGGCACAGAGATGCTAAAAAGACTCCTTTATATAAAAAATTAATCAAATATCACTCCCATTGAAAATGAAATAATTATGCATGCTAGTCTATAAATTAGTAGTCCAGGAGTTTCATTAGCATGAATCAGTTTCCCTCATTCTAATTATTTCTGGCTGACCTGATGGTCAAGTTTTTGTATCTCAAAGACTGAACAACCCACTCCTGGAACAAAAGGGATCAAACCCTGAGGTTCTAAAAATATAACACCAGAAAGATGATAAAAGCATTTGTTCTGTACATTTGCTTCAGACTTTTTCAAAATATTAATAAACTTTTGAACATTAATTTCCACTCTATACCCCATGATCTTTCATATTAATTGGTTCCAGGAGTCCTATAGAAAAAGAGAAATAACACACCTCTCTCCTAATGCAATAAAAATGTAAATGATAGGGGGGAAACACATCACACTAATTGTTAAGTATCTATTAAAAAGAAAAGCTTCCTCTTTCTCATCCAAATAAGAAATGTTTCAGAATTTTGGATTTGGAGTCAGTAGTACCAAGTTCAAAGGCTTTTGTGACTTTGGTCAAGTTACTTAAGCAAGAGGCAGGGGACTGGAGGGGGGGAGAGGATAGGGAGAAGTAGATTACCTGTGAAGTACCCCCCAGCTCTAAATCTAAGATTCTACTTCTCAATTTGATTTAAAATGAAGTTTGACAATAATTCTATTCCTCAGTCACTAGATAATATAGTCTTGCCTTTGACTTTCCTGGTTATTACCATCTTTCTCAATGGTAGCATGTCATAAACATTCTACATATATGTATATATGCATATATGTGTGTATATATGTATGTTTAATTGCATATACACATATTCATGTCCATGCATACAACTATGCTTTTTTAAGCACTCAGACGCGTGATCTCATCAAAGCAGAAAATCCCACCAATAAGGCAGATTCCAATCCATCCGTGCATGATAATGCTGTACAATTCTTCATGATCTTCCATAAATTTACTATAAGATGTCAATCCAATGCAACAAAAGCCTTTTTCATTTTCCATCAACATTGTGAGAATTAGATTAAATAAATTGTTTATCTAATGTGACTAGCCTTTCTTCTTGTCTAGCATCTTTTACTCCAGTTCTCTTTTGTAATGCCTTACTTGTATTAAGTTGGAGTCTCTTCATATCCACGTTGAGTCTCTCCATTGCTGTATGAGTAACTCATTTTCAGTTCACAGATTCTATAATGCTTCATGATATGCAACTACATAACACCAGTGGAATATTGCTATTAAAAAGACATCTTTATTTCTGAATATGAGATCATTAAAAGAACACTATAGTTTCCCAAAGGCAATCCTACCCATTTTCCTCCCCCATACAACTCTGAGTCCAGTTTATTGCCTATCTTGTGTCATTCTAAGATATGTGAGCTGATGAATTATTTTAACAGGTTGTCTCCAATGAAAATCCATTGAGTGTACTGTAGGCATTCTTAATGTAGTTAATTTTTCTTGCATAAATAGTTAAACCATTTTTGAGTCATTATAGATTTCATCTTGGAGTCTACAATGTTCCATGCAAGGTCTGATATTGGTAAAGCAATGTAATCTACAATCAAGAGTATCTACAAAACATCATCATCCACATGGAATCTTTCTTTCCCTTCTATTCTATTCATGGTCTTTTCTTTTTTCTTTTTTTAAATTAATTTATTTAGTCAATTTAGAACATTATTACTTGGTTACAAGAATAACATTATTTCCCTCCCATCCCCTCCCACCCTTCTTGTAGCCAACACACAATTTCATTGGGTATTACTTGTGTCCTTGATCAGAACCTATTTCAATTTTGTTGGTATTTGCATTAGGATGTTCATTTAGAGTCTACATCCCCAGCCATATCCCTCGACCCATGTATTCAAGCAGTTGTTTTTCTTCTATGTTTCTACTCTCACAGTTTTTCCTCTGAATATAGATAGTGTTTTTTTCTCATAGATCCTTCCAAGTTGTTCAGGATCACTGCATTGCCACTAATGAAGAAGTCCATTACATTTGATTGTACCACAGTGTATCAGTCTCTGTGTACAATGTTCTCCTGGTTCTGCTCCTCTCGCTCTGCATCAATTCCTGGAGGTCATTCCAGTTCCCATGGAATCCCTCCAATTTATTATTCCTTTGAGCCAGTAGTATTCCATCACCAATAGATACCATAATTTGTTAAGCCATTCCCCAATTGAAGGGCATTCCCTCATTTTTCAATTCTTTGCCATCACAAAGAGCGCAGCTATGAATATTCTTGTAGATGTATTTTTTTCCTTATTATCTCTTTGGGGTACAAACCCAGCAGTGCTATGGCTGGATCAAAAGGCAGACAGTCTGTTAGTGTCCTTTGGGCACAGTTCCAAATTGCCCTCCAGAATGGTTGGATCAATTCACAACTCCACCAACAATGCATTAATGTGCTGACTTTGCCACATCCCCTCCAGCATTCATTACTTTCCTTTGCTGTCATGTTAGCCAATGTGCTGGGTGTGAGGTGATACCTCAGAGTTGTTTTGATTTGCATTTCTCTGATTATTAGAGATTTAGAGAAATTTTTCATGTGCTTATTAATAGTTTTGATTTCTTTAACTGAAAATTGCCTATTCATGTCCCTTGCCCATTTATTTATCATTTGGAGAATGGCTTGATTTTTTGTAAAATTGGTTTAGCTCTTTATAAATTTGAGTAATCAGACCTTTGTCAGAGGTTTTTGTTATGAAGATTGTTTCCTTGTTACATTGGGTTTTTTTGTACAAAAACTCTTTTATTTGAAGTAATCAAAAGTATTTATTTTATATTTTGTGATTGTTTTCTAGCTCTTGCTTGGTTTCATATCTTTCCTTTCCCCAAGATCTGACATATATACTATTCTGTGTTGACCTAATTTGCTTAGTTTCCTTCTTTATATTCAAGTCATTTACCCATTCTCAGTTTATCTTGGTGAAGGGTGTGAGATGTTGATCCAAACCTAATCTCTCCCATACTGTCTTCCAATTTTCCCAGCAGTTTTTATCAAATAGTGGGTTTTGGTCCCCAAAGCTGGGATCTTTGGGCTTATTATAGAATGTCTTGCTGAGGTCACTTATCCCAAGTCTATTCCATTGATCCTTCTTTCTGTCTCTTAGCCAGTACCAAATTGTTTTGATGACCACTGCTTTATAGTATAGTTTGAGATCTGGGACTGCAAGGCCTTCCTTCACATTATTTTTCATGATTTCCCTGGATATCCTTGATCTTTTGTTCTTCCAAATGAACTTGGTTATGGTTTTTTTCTAATTCATTAAAAAAGTTTTTTGGTAGTTCAACTGGTATGGCACTAAATAAGTAAATTAATTTGGATAGGATTGTCATTTTTATTATGTTAGCTCTTCCTACCCATGAGCAGTTGATGTTTTCCTAATTGTTTAGATCTAGTTTTAATTGTGTGGAGAGTGTTTTGTAGTTGTGTTCATATAGTTCCTGTGTTTGTCTTGGCAGATAGATTCCTAAGTATTTTATATTGTCTAGGGTGATTCTAAATAGAATTTCTCTTTCTAATTCTTGCTGCTGAAATGAGTTATAGATATATAGAAATGCTGATGATTTATGTGGATTTATTTTGTATCCTGCAACTTCGCTAAAGTTGTTGATTATTTCAGCTAGCTTTTTGGTTGATTCTCTGGGGTTCTTTAAGTAGACCATTATACCATTCGCAAAGAGTGACAGCTTGGTCTCCTCATTGTCAATTTTAATACCTTCAATTACTTTTTCTTCTCTAATTGCTACAGCTAGTGTTTCCAGTACAATGCTAAATAATAGAGGTGATAATGGGCATCTTTGTTTCACTCCTGATCTGATCAGGAAGGTTTCTAGTTTGTCCCCATTGCAGATGATGTTTGCTGATGGTTTTAGATATATATTGTTTATTATTTTTAGGAAAAGCCCGTCTATTCCTATACTTTATAGTGTTTTCAATAGGAATGGGTGTTGTATTTTCTCAAAGGCTTTTTCTGCATCTTTTGAGATAATCATGTGAGTTTTGTCAATTTGCTTGTTAATATGGTCAATTATGTGGATGGTTTTCCTATTATTAAACTATCCTTGCATTCTTGGTATGAATCCTACCTGGTTGTAGTGAATAATCCTTGTGATCACTTGCAGGAGTCTTTTTGCTAGTATCCTGTTTAAGATTTTTGCATCTATATTCATTAAGGAAATTGCTCTATAGTTTTCTTTCTCTGTTTTTGACCTGCCTCGCTTTGGAATCAGTACCATATTTGTGTCGTAAACAGTCTTTTCTAATACAGTGTCAAGCATCCTGGGAAAGTTTAAAGTTCCCTGTCTGGTGTCTCATCTCATAATGAGCATTAGTGGTCAAGAGTCAATGAATACAGATATTTGTCTTATCTTCAAAAGACTAGTATATCATTTTGACACTTGCATGGGAAATACTTTGATCGAGGAAAGCCTTTCAGGCCATATTTTATTCTATCAAATAAAATGTTTTGTGTGTTTTTTTAAATAGTTGACAAAAATAAGCAAAGTAGGATCTTTATATTCTCCATAATTAAATCAATTTTATAATAGTAAAGATAAAGTCTACTGTGAAATAGTACTTGTCAAAGCCTACATATTCCCTTCTAATGTCCTAATGAAGAATGTTCTTAATGAAAATATACATGATTTTCATAAAAATTGCATATTGATGAGAAAGTAAACATATAGATTGAGAGTTGTTAATGTTCCCATGGCTATCTTTCTTCAACTTTAATAGAGACAAGAATTTTTTCATGTCTTTAGCATTTTTTTTTAAATCAATTCCACAATAGCTTCAATATGGAAGTGCCCAGCAGAAATCTCCTTTATATATACTTGGCCTAAAACAGCTGCTGATTGTCTCTTTAGGGCTCATTCAACTTACTATAGAAGAATATTCAGGACTGTGATGTTTAGAGTCCCTTAAAAGTTCATCATCCTTGATAATGAAAAAAAAAAGATTGTTATAAAAACCTTTGCACTTTTTTTTCCGTTTGTATTTTGTTTGTTGTCCTCTTTTTTCAATCTTTAAGCATCATTTGTATGTGTTTGATTAGTTGGATGTCCTGACAAACTTTATCCTGCTTTTACCTCCACTGTTTCTCTATTTTGAAATGATATTGCTCCTAATCTCTTACCTATCTTTTCCTCAGATATTAGAAATGATGTTGTATTCTAAACTAGACACACCTTTGGTTACTATATATATTTGTCTGGCAAATGTCAGGTGCTTGCTAGGGGAGTTTGTAGGTACTTTTGGCCTCTCTTTCTTGATTTACATTGGTTAAACGTCTGTATGAACTTCTTATAAGTTATTTTATGCTATTCATATCCCATTTTGGACACCAATAACTTGTTTAAATTGTTGAAGCTGAAGTGTTTTATTTGCATATGTATGTGTTTTGATAAAGATATTTTATTTCTATCAATTACATGCAACAACAAATTTCCAAGTAAGTTTTCTATAGTTATACACAAAATATATTTCCATATTATCCATTTTTGTAAGAGAATAATCATATAAAACTAAAACCCCAAAACAAAAACAAAAATAAACAAGTGAAAAATAGAATTGTTTGAACCGCATTCTGACTCTAACAGTTCTCTCTCGGGAAGTGGATAGCATTCTTTGTCAGAAGTCCCTCAAAATTGTCCTGGATCACTGTATTGCTGAGAGAAACTAAGTCTTTCACAATGGATCACACCACACTATTGTTGTTGTTTGTTTAATGTTCTCCTGGTTCTGCTTATTTCACTCTGTCCTTTTTGCAGTTTGAAATAGCCTGAAGGTAAAACAACTGCACTTAATGTAACAGAAAACAAACATATTAAAGGCCTATTTGAGATATTTAGGTGTGGGTATGCCATAGATGCAGGGGAAACAAATTTTATGTAAATTGGTATTTAGCAACTGTAAAGATATGGTCTACTGTGAAATATTACTTGTCAAAGACTACATATTCGCTTCTGATGTCCTCATTAAAATTTTAGTTAGTCATAATTAAAGATAATAGCTCTTATATCAATTGGATAAAATTTGAAAACACCATCTGTGAAATTACACTTAAGATTTTTTTCAAGTCAAAATTGAGATTTACAAAATGAAAAAATGAAAAGCAATGCTCTATATTTTCAAAGGCAGCACAACACAAAGGTAGAATGCTAGACTTGGAATTAGGAAGAGCAGGGTTTGAATACTGACTATAACATTTACTAGCTAGTTGAACACAGGCAAGTCATTCATTATTCTGAGTCTTTTACCACATTTATAAGATGGAGATACCTATCGCATCTATTTAATAGGGTTCTTGTGAAACTCAAGATTATGTTTGTAAAGCAAAATGCTATATAAATGTCAGTAAGAGTAAGGTAGCTATTATTATTGAAATTTAGATTGTAAATATGTAGCTTGTTTGGACATAACTGTTTGCAAGTTCTATCTGTTATAAGGTAATGTCTGACTGGAGAGCAAGTACTGCCTTTGAATTCCTAGTGCCTAAGCATAGTGCCTGGCATATAGTAGGTGCTATACAAATACTAGTTAACATCTTTTTAAAAGATTGTTACTTGAGCTTGCCATCTCCTCAAGATACTATATAAAACTACTATACAAAGTACTGAGGCAGGTAGGTGACCCAGTGCATAGAATGTTGGAGTCAGGATGAGATGAATTAAAATGACTTCAGATAATGAGTAACCATGTGATCCTGGACAAGTCACTTAATCTCAGTTTCCTCAGCTATAAAAGTAGAGATAATAAAAGCATTTACCTACCAAGGTTGTTGTGAGAATTAAATGAGGTTATATATCTATGTAGTATTTAACAATGTGTCTTTCAAATACTAGGTATTATATAAATGTTTATTCCCTACTCTCTCCATTTGGGTATGCTTTCCAATCTAAACTTGGAAAAAACTTATGTTACCAATTCATAAAAGACAGAATGGTTTAGTAAAAATAGCATTTGATATGGAGTCAAGGGCCTGAATATCAATCCTGATTCTGCTCCTTATTAGCTGAGTATCCCTGGGAAAGTTACTAAACATCTTTGTTCTACATTTGTAAAATGAAGGGACCAGACTACAACAAAGGTTCTTAATGATTTCTTTAAAAATATATTAACTGTATAATTGGTTTTCTTTTATAATCCCAGATATTTTATTTCCTGCATTTAAAAAACACGATTCTGAAAAAGGGACCATAGATTTCACAAGGCTACCCAAAGGAATTCGTGATATAAAATAAAGTTAACAACCTCACCATGGATTAGAAGATTAATTTCTAAAGTCTCTTCCATATGAAAGTTCTTGGATCCTAAAACCTCTAATATTCTATATATTCTCTCTTTTTAGCTAAAGAGGTTATTTGAGGACATCAGACGCTACAATAACAATACTCCTGGTTCTGTGAATCTGTAGGCAGGTTTATAGTCGATTAAAACCAAGAGAGGCACAGGATCACAGGATGCCTTGCAGAATTTGCAGCAATCACCTTTCTAATTGAGAATCAGAGTGTCTTATAATGCCCAAGGTTGCATGTGAAAAAGCTATTATGTGGATTAGGAGTCAAAATCAAAATTTTAAAGTCTTTAATTTATTAAGCATCTAGTCTATGCCAAATTTTACTCTATCAGAATCAATTTTTATTTCAGTTAGTCAATAGTGTTAAATTAATGTTTTAATGAAAATAATTCCCTGGGTTTTTGTAAAATGGTTCTTTGTTATTTATCCTCCTACTTGACTGGTTGCTACTTTTCCATTTCTTTTGCTTAATTACTATTCACATCTTGGATTCAGCATAATATGATTAAAACTTGTCCTGCATTTGGAATTGAAGGACCTGGGTTTGAACCTTTGGGTTGTCCTTTAATATCTGTGTGACTCCTCACATCTATCAGATTGGCCAATATGACAATAAAGAAAAATAATAAATGTTGGAGGGAATGTGGCAAACTTGGGACACTAATACATTGCTGATCAAGTTGTGAACTGATTCACCCTTTCTGGAGGGCAATTTGGAATTAAAACCAAAGGACTATATAAGAATGCATACTTTTTGATCTAGTAATACTACTATGGCATTACTGCAAAGAGATGAAAAGAACTGGGACAGGACTTATTTATGCAAAAATATTTATAGCTGCTCTTTTTTTGGTGGCAAAGAATTGGAAACTGAAGGGATGTTCCTCAGCTAGGGATTGGCTGAACAAATTGTGGTATGTGATGGTGATGGAATACTACTGTGCTATAAGGAAAGATTAACAGGATGGTTTCAGAAAGAGATGGAAAGACCTACATGAACTGATGAACAATGAAATAAGCAGTACCAGATCATTATACTGAGTAACTACAATATTGTAGAACATTCAAATGTGATAGACTTTGCTACTAATAGTAATACTATGACCCAAGACAATTCTGAGGAACTTATGAAAAAAAAAATGCTATCCATCTAGAGAAAGAACTGTTTTTTTAAGAACTGAGTATAAATGTAGCTGAAAACATATGATTTGACTTGTTTATTTGGGCATTGATAAAGGTTAAATTTTGGATAGGGGTTTGACAAAAAGTGAGGAAGTTCAGATAGGAAATATGAAGGAGGAAAGTGAGAATATTACTCTAATATCTTATAACTATACCTAAAATCCCAATCCTAATTAAAATTTCTTTAAAAACCCTAAATTTAACTATCTTCGAGGACAGGTCCTTCTACCTGAAGCAGGGCAGGCCTAACTTAACTACAGTCTACCTAAAATTATATTCACTAACTGACTACCTAAGCTAATCAATAAACATTAATCTCCTACAACCTCCTTAAATTTGGTTTCCTATTCCAACTGTCAATAGTCCAACTGTCAGTCTGACTGAGATAAAGACAGATTAACCTCCTGCTCTCTGGGAATCCAGAGAAAAGAAGCCCTCTCTTCTAATGGTCTCTCTCATATACTTTCCTCGCTTCCTACATGATGGAATCGTCAGCTCTCTCCTGCTTTTACTTAGAAATGTTTCTGTTCCTGTGTCTCTTCTGCCTCTTAAGGAGACAGAGGGAGAGATTAAGAAACTCTTTAACAGTGTAGGTTTTGGAATTTTGGTTCTATAGTTTATTTGTGTACAAAAATGAATAGTATGAAAATATGTTTCGCGTGATAAAACATGTATAACCCAGACTGAATTGCTTGTCAGCTTCAGAAATGGGGGAGGGAAGAAGAGAGGGAGGCAATATGGATCATGTAATTCTGAAAAACTTATGTGGAAATTTGTTATTAAATTTCTTAAATTAAAATAATAATAGTAATAAAGTGTGCCTTAGAACAAGGTACTTCATCTTTCCAGATGAGTTTTCTCAACTGTGAAACCTAGGGTTAGATTAGATAAGCCTAAGTCTTTATGATTTGAATAACATCTAATAAAAATTCCTGGCAGTGATAGAGTTTTATACTAAGTACTTTAATTATCTGCAAAGTAGTTTACAATTATCTCACTTGATCCTCACAACAACCCTGTGAGGCAGATGCTATTGTGATCCTCATCTGCCAGATAAGGAAACTAAAGGGAAGTGAGATTACATGTCTTATTGAGGGTCATCTAGCTAGTGTATCTGTGGCAGGTTCACTGTACCACCTCACTGCTACAAGACCTTCTAGCATCATTACTTTTTCCACTAACAAAATGATGGCTCTTTTGGAAAGGCAGCATGGAATAACAGATGAGGCACTGGCCTTGGATTCAGGAAGACCTAGGGAGTAAATCTCAACAAGTCAGTAGCTATGTGACACTTGGCAAGTCATTTAACATCTTTTTTACCTCAGTTTCTTCATCTATAAAATGAGAAAGTTAAGTTAAATAGCCTCTAAAGTCCCTTTCAGCTCTAAATCTGATCTTAAAACTTTGTCCCCCAACTGTGGATGTCCTCCAGTACTCTGCTCTAGGTCTTCCTCTTCTATTTTCCCTATGCCCTGTCTCTTACTATGGGACCACTAGGTGGCCCAGTGAATAGAACACTGAACCTGGCGTCAGGAAGACCTGAGTTCAAACTCAGCCTCAGATATATTTATAAGCTATATGTCCTTGGGCAAGTCACTATAATAGTTACAGGTTACCAAATTGTAATAATTAAAATTAAATTATGAAATTGTTAGTAGCTTTATTATATCAAAGTAGTGATAGTAAAGAGATGGAAATGTAGGAAAGAGGTAGTTTGGCTAAATACCCTAATTGCTGTTCTGATTGATTGATGCTTACCACCAACAAAGGCTCCTTCAGGTCCAATCTCCAGTCAGAAGTCCAGGAGAGTCTCTTCAGCAAGAGTCACTAGCACATTCCTGTCTCCAGCAAGTGTCACCAATGCAAGAATGTGTCTTCAGACCTCTGGAAATATCTTTATAAGCCATTTTTTCCCACCCACTAGCTCTCCCACATCACATCTCAAGAATCAATCATAGTTCTTTCATTTGCCTTGTATCACTCAGGAGGGCAGTGCCTGTGGGATCAATTTCCTGTCTCTGAGCCTATGTTTGTACTTGCCATCAATGGTAAAGGATCTTCAAGTTCCAGACTGATTACATCAAAGAAAACAAAGGAGGGTAATTCCCTCTTCACATCATTTAACTTCTATTTGCCTCATTTTCCTTAGCTGTAAAATAGGCATAATAATAGCATCTCTCTCTAAGGGTTATTGTGAAGGTCAAATGAGATTATATTTGTAAAGCACATTAACACTTACTATGTGTCTGGCACATAGTAGGCACTTAATTTATACACATCCCTCCTAGGGCAGCTCTCCAGCCTCTGACCCCAACCTGATACCCAGCTCTCACTTGTGGCTCCCAGTAGATGCTAGCATGGGGCAGCAGCCATACCCTGGGCAATGGCTTTGACAGGCCGGCTAAACCTTTGAGGGTAGCCATCAGGTCGTAGACCCCTGGTGAACCAGGGCTTTGCTCACCCAGCATGTGAAGATTGCTTTGGCTGAACAGATGGAAGAAACCAATAAGAAGGTTCAACGGCTGAGATGGCAACGCAGCAAGGCACTGTGGAGTGCTTAGGGCGTGTTGGAGCACAAAAGACAACATGGCCATCCAATGCAGCTGAGGAAGTCTCCAGGTGTAACAACCTTTCATACCAATGGACCCAGGCTTCCAACGCTGAGAGTGGGACTATCTCTGTGCATCGACTTTTCCATTTTCCACTTACATCTTCATGCACAAGTGTCTTTGTGCACAAAAACACACAAAGACAATCATCATCCTCGGTTACCGAGAGACTACTACTACTATGTATATATATATTATGTGTGTGTATATATATATATATATATATATATATACACATATATATATTAAAATAATATATATATATTATGTGTATATTAAAATAATTTCATCAAATCCCAGCACATAATAATTAATAAATGCTTGTTGATGGATTAGCATGCCTTAGATTTAAATATCTCATCCTATACTTTCTTCTGAAATCTAGCTCCACACCATTTTTTCTAAATGGATGTTCCTAAGCATCTTAAATTTAAGCTGTCTAAAATAGAACTTTCCTCAAATCTGCCCCTCTTCCAAACTTCCAAACTTCTGCCGAGGACTCCACAAATAACAATGACACAGACAGGTTTATAAAGTTGGAATCGTCTTTAACTTTTTACTATTCCTCAGACCTCAGAAACAATCACTCGCCAAGGACTATTGATTCTTTTTTCTTAACATCTCTCCTAACTTTTCTGATACGTGGCCACATACAATATGTTAATATTTTCTCACCTGGATTCCTGCAACAGCCTCCTAATTGGTATCCCTGCCTTGCATTTCCCTGATATAATTCATATAAAATATTCCTACAAGAGTTTATATATACAAATGTAGGTGGACATGTGGGGTGCTTTAGTGATAGTGATATTTAGAGTTGAAAAGGCAAAAGTCTATTCAGAGAAATAGGGCAGGAGAAAGTAGCATTGATGAAATCATGCCTCCTATAAAGATTGGATTTGACTCTCTCCTGATTGTAAAACAACGAAGGTACTTAACTCTTCCCTGATTGTAAAGATTTAAATTGTAACTCATGTCTATTTTTAGATTTTAATGCCCATAAGTGTAAACACCCTACTTAAAAGTTAAAGTATGGGGACCTGCCTATTTTTAGATTCAATCAAAAAAATTGCAAACACAGCACTGAAAAGTTAAGTATGAAGATCTTCCCATTTAGATCTAATCACCGAAAGTGCAAATATCCCACTTAATCATGAAGTGGGAGATCTGTGACCCACATGTGCAATAATGGATAATGAATCAGAATCAACCAACTGCCTTCTGGGAAGTCCTAGAGTAGAGCATCAGTTGTGATTGGTAGATGTGAAATTAGGGGAGGTGACACAAAAGAAAATGCTTTTAAAAGAGAGAGTGCTACACAGAGTTGAGGATTCTTGAAACAGAGTTCAACTTGGCCTTCTACTTCTGCTGGATTTCAATTCTTCATGCTTTCAAGTTGAGGTTGGTGAAGAGGGGCAGCAGGATCTGCTGACTGGACTGACACATGGTAAGTGAAAAAGATTGACTCAACTGCTGGCTTTTCTCTGAAGAGACCAGCCTCAGGAAAGACCTACCCTCTTGAGAAACTGTCCATTTCCTTGGTTTTGCTGAAGCCAGCTGAAACTAATTCTCCCTGCCCCAAAGGGTCAAAAGGAAATTATTTAGTGCTAAGGCTAGATATCTTACCTTATCCTCTCTCTGATTTCTTGCTTCACTCTTTCTATATTTTATAAATAAACTGTAAATAAAATCTCTTTGGAATTAATTAAATTCCTGGCGACTATATTCTTAAAAATAATCAAGTCCGGGGGGCAGCTGGGTAGCCCAGTGGATTGAGAACCAGGCCTAGAGATGGGAGGTCCTAGGTTCAAATCTGGCCTCAGACACTTCCCAGCTGTGTGACCCTTGGCAAGTCACTTGACCCCCATTGCCTAGCCCTTACCACTCTTCTGCCTTGGAGCTAATACACAGTATTGACTCCAAGACAGAAGGTAAGGGTTTAAAAAAAAAATCAAGTCTGACCCTTTAAAAATTAACCCTTTCCTCCCTCTCTATTAAAATGATACCTACAAATATCCTGAATCTAAATATGAATTAATACTAATCACTCCAAGAAATTAGATTTCAAACTGTAGTAGCCAACTTTGCTAAAAACCTTCACTAGAAAAACCTTCACTAATATATATATATATATATATTCTCCAAGAAGAGCCTCAAGGCACTTTATACTCAATGGCTACCCACACTTATTAACACCTTGCTATCATTTCCAAATATTTATACACATCTATTTCCTTTCTCCCTATTCGATGTAATTTTCCATTTGAGTTTAAATACCTATTCTTTCTGGTTTTATATTTTTACAAAGATTTTAACTCTCCAGTGATCTAGGCACAACCAACCAATACAAATTAATAATAATGGACTGTGAACAAACAGAACAAAAATCATGCATCCATATAGATGTTATCCATCAAAGTAGTTGTGTTGAGAGATTAGTCACTGCTAAGAATATTTCTGAAAGACCTTCTTTGGAATAGCTTTCAAAGTAAATTTCTGATGATGCTAGTCTAATTATTTTCTAATCACATGCTATTTTTGGATGAAAATATAATTACTCAGTTTGATATTCTATTTCATTTGGTTCCAAATTACTTCCGGTTGTTTCCAAATATCAAATCTATCCCTGATGATCAACTATTTATACTGTAGGATTCCAGGAAGAATCTCTGAGCTGAGCCCCAGAGGGCTCAGTTCTGGTCCGGTAAGGCAGCATTCCAATGCATAATTTATGAGCAGGCCATGCGGTCTTTGTTCTGGGAGTTTGAAAAGAGCGGGCTGAACTTACCACACCTCTAGCTTATACGTCATTAATTTGTCAAGCCAATGTAAATCCACTATATGCATTATCTACCTCTGACATCATTATCTCAATAAATACGGAGGAAGGACGCCATTTCCCCTCTCTTTTCCTTTCCTCTCTCTCTCTTACCTGCCTGCTGGCCACATGGATCACTCCTGTTTTGGAGATCTAGTGTGCCTCTAAAGATCTTCTTTCTTTATTCTCTTCCTTCCTTCTCACCTCACTCCTGATTCCTTATTCATGCATTCTTGGTTATTTTTATCTTCCTTCATTGTATGCCCTACAAAGGAAGATAAATGGAACATGCGTCCTTCCTGAATAGTATCTGATCTGTGTGTGTACCTGACTCAGTTTTTCTAAACTCCCTCTCTCCGGCTTCAGTTCTCCTCCTCAAAGATCATAATCCCTTTAGTTGCTCCTTTTCATGCAGTAGTTGCTGGTAAATTGATGTATATACTACCACTAAAGATATTCAAAAGGAGGTGACAACATCTGATGGTACTTCAAAACAATAGCAGCAAAACTGGACAAAACACACTCATTTGGAAATGTATTTCTGGTAGACTCACTAAATTATTAGCTACCTTCATTTATGATAACATTTTACCTCTTTCAATCTTTGTACTTAAGGCATGTTTGGTAGAACTCAATGTTCCAGATCATGTTTGAAGTTGATATCTCAGAAGCCTTTAGATATGGCATGAGACATTTTGTCTCTTAGTTTCAAATTTAGGAATTGTTTAAATGACTTTCTTATTTATTTCTTAAATTATAAGCATTACCCCAATATATTGCAGTAGAACTGTGATCTAGTTCACATGAATATGCAATATAGACAAAACCCTTCAAATAATAGTGATCCTTCCAACCCATCCATGTCTTCCTATCACCTCATTCAAACCTTCCTCCAAAGCTGCCATGTGTTGGGGATCTTCCTTGCATTCTCCTGACACTGAATCAATACCACGAGATATATGGGTTGTCCCATCAGGTACTCCTCATTCCCTCTATGCTAACTGATTGTCTCATCTTTTTGTCTGGCCATACATTTCCCAGATGATATACCTTTGCTCCACTAATCCCTTATTTATAATGAGTTTTTGCTGACTCACATCCACCATAGATCTCTTTCAGCGATCCTCAACTTGAATTCTTCAGTGAATATGGTAGTCCATGGCTCATAAGCATACAATACTACCTGAAGAATACTGGCAGTAAAGCTTTATATGAGAGATTCACTATTTCATGAATAATCTTTGCCATTTCTATAATGTTTATGGAAATATTCTTTTTTTGGTGTATGTTAAGTTTAAAATAAAAAATACATAAAATGAACATTTATTTAAAAGAAATAATGCTGCTATTTAAAAAATGATGGACCTTTTCAAAGAGATGATTCAAGTCTATAAGAGAACTGTGTAATTTTCCAAAGGCAAATCAACATATTATTCAATTCACATAATAAATAATAACTAAAATCTGCCTTTTAAACATGCAGTCCTTTTCACACTTGGACTCAAAGACTTTTTCATCATGTTAAATAAGAGTTCAAAATAAGGTTATGAGCAAGTAATACCCAAAGGGTGAGTCACTGAAAGCCAATTTAAGCAAGATTTATCACTATAGCTGACATGTCCTTTATAGTTTAAAAAATTTAGAAGATGCTATATAAATATAATATTAGTAACAATATCATTTTATGGAAAGAGAAACTGAGGCATAAATTTGTTGGGTGACTTTTCAAAGCAACACAGCTTGTTACAGGAGAAGAACTGTATGTTTTGTTGTCCCAGACTTGGAAGGCACCTCAGAGTACATCTTGTCAAAATTTTAACCCAAAACATGAATTCCATCTCCAGCCTTCTTGACAAGTGGGCATTCCACCTCTACAGAAAATTTTCTAGTGTTTGGGGAATTCACTAAGAACTAAAATAAGGAAGGGCTCAAACTCTAGATCTTCAGGCAGCTGCCATGACTTTCTCAACATAACTGGTTGCAGGTTGCATTTTAATAACTGAGGATCTATGTAGCAGATTTCACTCTCCACTCTATTCCTGAATCCAGCTTCTTATCTGCTTTGTTAAGATACCAACATTCCCATTCATAGGTGCAAATGACAAAATACTTAATAAATCCATTCAGTAGCTACTTTTAAGGTAAATCCATCAGAAAATTTTACAGTATAACACACACAAATTAAATTGGTCCATTTAAGAAACTGTCAGATTTCATTTCTCCATTTTGCTTAGGAGACAATAAATAGCAAGTGAAAAGCACCAGCTCTACTGCTGGAACAAAAGTAGCCTAAAAGACTAACTTCATTTTTCTTCCACTCTAAAATACAACAAAACTTGGATTTCAGCTGACAATTTCTATACTAGGTTTCAGCCCAAAGCAATTTAGAAACAGACAAGTCAGAAACTCCTTAAAAATAAATTAGGGTTTATAATCGAAATGCTGACAGACTCTTCTTTATAATGATACCTAGTGAGACCACTATATTTTAGAATTGTGGATAGCATAATATGTATACAAGTGCTATATGTTAAGATGTAATACTTAACTTATAATTAAATGAGGAAAATGAACAATTCAATAAAATATGACTAGAGAGAAAGTGTGACATGATAGGAAGAGACACTCAATAAAATATAATGCAAGAAGGGATTTATTAAGGCTTGCCATTTTGAGCATTTTAACAAAAAAGCAACATAGTTACAAATGGTAGGGTGGGGTTTGCAGTGGGCAAACAAAACACACATATTCTAAAGCCTCAAAATAATTTAACCCACTCTAGTTGGCAGATATAGTACTTATGCAACAATGGTATCCTTATGTGAGGGATAACTAGATGGTGCAATGGACAGAGTGCTGGGCCTGAAGCCTGGAAGACTCGTTTTCCTGAGTTCAAATCTGACCTTAGATACTTACTAGCTGTATGACCCTGGGCAAATCTCTTAACCCTATTTGCTTCAATTCCCTCATCTGAAAAATGAGGTGAAGAAGGAAATGGTGAACTACTCCATTATCTTTGCTAAGAAAACCCCAAATCACGAAAAGTTGTATAAGACTGAAATGACTGAAGAACAAAAAAATACGTGATGGGCACACCTCTGTTTTCAGAATAGGGGTATGGGTAGGGGGGGGGGGCAAGAAGAGCATAACTATTACTAGATAAGACCTTCCTCTTCATTTTCCTTCTTAGCTTCTATGTCTTTAAATCTGTTTATCTCTAGCCACCAAGTGAGCCCATTCTGCCTTATGACTATATAACTTATGACTTGCTCTCCCCTCAAAATGCTCTCTCTATGACTCAGTCCCCTTTCACTATTCATTCTACCACATTGGTACATGATGGTAACACTGACAATTAAAGAGGCCTTAAAAATAGCACTGTAAGAGAGAAATGAAACAAGTCAGATACATATGTTGAAGGCAATATAGCTTACTGTATAGAGGATCAACTTTATTCAGGGAAAACCCAGGCTCATGTCTTGTATCTGATAAATACAGTCTAACAAGAGAAGTTCTCTTCATTCAGTTCACTTGGAAAACTAAGTGAGGTTATCCTTTCTGCCAATAAGCAGCAATTAACCTGTAATATACTATACTATTCTCTTTAACTATCTTTAACTATCAAAAGAAAATGACCCTTAATTTCCAAAACACGAACCAAATAAGAAAGCAAAAAGATCTAGAACTTGAAAAAGTCAAGAGGTGGTAAGAGACTAAATTTATTTTTTGATGTGGCTTTCTAATCATCCACCCCCACTCCCCACCAACAATTCCTGCAGACTAGAAAGGTATAGATATTTCTACCACATTGTACAGCACCTCCTCAATCTGGAAAATCTGCATAAAAAATTTTGGCTCTCCCTTTGTACCAGAGAAGTCTGAAGTTTTTCTTTTTCTTTTCTTACAGAACCATATTGTAAATTTTGGTTTATTTGGATATGTGTATGTGTGTGTATTTACATATACATATTACACACACACACAGAGAGAGAGAGAGAGAGAGAGAGAGAGAGAGATCAATGTTAAGATATCTATTTCTAGTCACTTGTCTGCTGGCTTTCATATTCTTTTTGCAAACTTTAGCTTCTTATTTTAACTTTTTTTTAAATTGTGATATATTTATATGTATGTATTAAAAGATAAAATATGTTGGTGTTATATAATACTATACATTTATTTTATGCATTTCTGAGTTTCTAAGCTTTCTGTGTTATCTGCTGGCCTTTTGTGTGTCTGTAGCTTCTGCAAAACTATTTTCATTTAATTTCTTATGATGAATTGCAATATAACAAAACACTAATGGGGAAAGTTACAATGAATAAAGGATACCTGTAGTTTATAAAAATGTATAATAAAATTCATTACCAAAATACTACATAGATGTTTAAGCAAGCATAATAACTAAAGATCCATATTCACATCAAAAGCAAATTAGAGATGAAAATTTACTTTAAAAAGAATTTACAACACAATTCCTTTAAAACTTGAAGGTTTCCAAATGTTCGTTAAAGTATTCAGTTCTCAAACTGAATCATTTGAGATCTCATAGTCCAATGCTGGAAAATGATTTACAAAGATTTTTTAGTAATGCATCTTGTATGTTTAATAAGGTATGCCTGTGTTTTGATAAAATGTTGAATTCAAAGAAGATCAAAATAGCATTTCACATTGAATCAGGTTAAACTTAATCTCCAAGTATTTAGAGTGATCTGAATATGCTTTACAACTTAAGAATCAATGTTTTTACTAATATCTTTACATTTGTGACCAGGCAACTTTCTGGAGACCAGTCCACTTCCCTTCTCTTTCTAGGCTAAGTTCTTCAGCTACTGTGCATTCAATGACTATTTCTATGCTCATGACTCCCAGATTTTCATATTCAGTCCTTGACTCTCTCCTGAATTATATAAGTGTATATCTCTACCAAAATGTCCTATAGGCATCTGAAACTGGCCAAAGAAAAATTTACTATTATTCCCCCTTCAAAAAGTCTTTATTTAGGTTCCCTATTTTTGTCAAGTGCATCACAATCAAATAAAATCTTTCTTCATCACCCTCCATTACCATGCAGTTACCAAGTTTCATCAATTCTATCCTCATAGCATCTTTCATATCCATTCCTTTTTTTCCCTTTCACATTGCCAAAAGATCTTCTCACTTCTAACCTGAACCACTGCAAGTCTACAAAATGAACTCCCTTCCTCTAGCCTCTCCTGTTCCAAATCCATTCTCCATACAGCTGTCTCTCTATATACCAGGTATCTTAGATACTAAATAGCTGAGGCAGCAAAAACTCTTGACTATATATGTAATGCCTATATAGGAAGCGGGAGATAGAGAAGATGAAGGCACGTTCACTATACTGAGGGTGGGTAAAAGAGAAAAGTTAAGCAAATGAGGAGAGAAGAGACATTGAGAATAGAAGATCTATATCAGAGTTTGGAGTCAGATGGATATGATGAAAAGAATTAAGGTTATGGGAAAGAGGGTGGGAAAAGCAAAAAATCACAGAAGATAACCATGGCAAGAACTTCAGAGGCCATCTAGTCCAACCTACAAATTAAAATGACTCCAACTATTTATACCAGACAAGCAGGGACCTAGTTTCAGCCTCAAAACCTTCAAGTAGAGGCAACATACAACCTCTTTCTTAAAAAAATTAATTATTTCTAATATAATATATATATATATACTTTAGCAACACAGTGACTTAAAAATAAAAATGGTATTGACTTTAAATCTTGTTTATTTAACACATTTTTTCAATAACTATCCCCTATTTCTTCCCTGTAACAATAACAATAGCAGTGCTACTCCATTAAGACAGTGGACTGAAATGCTTTAAAAAAATGCTAGATGATGCAGTGTATTTTCACCATTCCTCTTTGTGTTCCTCTTTTGCAACTTCTACTCATTGTTCCTAGTTTTGCTCTTTATCACTGAGTCTTCTTTTCTTTATATTAATCTCGCCCAATCCCTCCAACCAAACTTCACATGTCACAGACTTAGGGCCCTTTACCATCCTTGTCACTCTTCTCCAGATACTCTCAGCCTTTAAATTTTAATGCCCAGAACTGAACACAATACTCTAGATGAGGTTTAATATCAACAGAGTACAGAGGAATCTAAACTTCTGAAAAGTAGGCTGCTTACTATAACCATACCAGCTTTTATGACTCTACCACCTTTTATGACTTCAACACCAACATCAACATTTTGAACTTGCAAATCCCTGAAACCCTGAATCTTTTTCAAAACAACTCTTCTCTATCCATGCTGCCCCACCCATTTGTGAAGCTGGTTTTTTGTACCCAAGTAGATTTTACATTTATATCATTTAAATTTTATCTTTTTGGATTCAGCCCAATGTTCTACCTATCAACATTTTTGTATTCTGAAATATTAGTGAGAGAAATGTCCTACTTTTTACTTTTCACATATTATATTATTTTTGTGTATTATTATGTATACAACAGAAGGCATACATTCCAAGTCAGGTTATTCCAAAAATCATTTAGCAAGTACTTACATAAAAAGAATTGTACCATGTACCAAAGATGAAAAGACAAAATGGAAAATGGTTTCTGCAGCCTAGGAGCTTACATCCTACTGGGAACATTACTTGTTCAACATTACTTTTTGTTTGTTGTTTTCATATTAGCAGGGTATATGGCTTATTCTTTTGATATCTCTGGTAGTACCCAAAATACAATAATAAACAGCCTCCAAATGAATGCATAAGAGAATAGAATTCAGGGATCAAGTTGAACCTCTAACTAAATTATGAATCTGTCTATAAAAATGTTGACAAATAACTGAATGAAAACCTTCAGGAGCAACCATTTTTAGACAGCTGTAATTCTTAGAAAGTTTATGCTTGCTTACACCTTATCTTCATTACTCTTTATTCTGACCTCTGGGGTCAAGCTGGAAAGTAAATCACTCTTTCACTCTCTGACATGACCTTCCTCAAAGTATTTAAAGATTGCTATCACACATGCCCTAAATCATGTTCAAGCTAAATGCCTCCAATTCCTCCAACTACTTCTCATTCAGCAATGTTTTTTAATCCCCTAACCATATTTGTCAGCAACATCAAAGTATTCTCCAGACTGTGAATGTTCCTCTTAAAATAGGGTACTGCTAAAAACTGAGCACAATATTCTAGAAATGATCTGATCACAGTAGTGGGCAATAAGGATACTCATTCAATTATTTGGGATATGTTTCCATTAAAGCAGCCTAAACTGAACATTAGCTATTTTGGTTGCCAGTAACAATACTGACTATATGTACTAATCTAAATGTTCATGAACATTCAATATATCTTATGTGTTAGAATGAATAATTACATTTTTGTAATGAGTAATTTTTAACCTATCTGCCTAACTTTATATGTGTCCATATTAAGTTTCATCTATTTGGTTTTAGCCCATTGTTATAGACTGTTGAAACCTTTTTTTTTTTCCTGACACATAACATATTCTGGATTCTGTCCAGGTTTGGATCATTTGCAAATTTCATAAGATGTCACCTATGCTTTAATCCAAATCATTGTTAAATGTCAGATAGAAAATATCAAAGGATAAAACAGTAGTGTGATCTATTAGATCCTTTCCTATAGGTCAATCAATTAATCAGCATTCTTGAGTTTAGGTCAGAAAATAAGTTCAGCCTAGGATGAGTTGTTAATTAACCCATGCTAGTTCATATTATGGGTAGAGAAGCTAAACTGAAGCATCAAAGCATCCCAGAGGAAAAAAAGGAAAGAGGTATATGCTAGGAAAGTAAAACTGACACCACCACCTTGACGATTGCCTTGCCCTCAGACTCTGATGGAGTTATAACAAGGCTCTGATCCAATAGTCTTAGAAATAGCAGTGCTCCAAAGATAACTGGTCCTGCTTCCAAGCCCAGGCCCTACGACAAGGAGGAGCCCACCTTTCCTCCTTACCATCAACACCATCTACTACCAAAGGGTAGTAGAAAACTTTAGCAGAAAACAACCCAATAAGTCCTAATCAGTTCTATTTTCAGCCCTGACCCTGTAGCCATCATTCCAAAGGCAACCTGTCATGGAGATAAGGCCTGGAAACTGCTTCTTCAGGTAATGAAGACCACAGCTATTGAATATCCTGAAAAGAAAGTTTTTATTACCAAAGTCCTTGGCACTATCAAATGGTTCAATATTAGAAAATGACATTATTTAATCAGTGAAAAGGACATTAAGATGATGCATTAACATATACTTTGCTACTGTACCCTAAGGAGTACCTATCCATCTGATTTGCAGCTGAAATATTCTCCATGTCTTATCTCCCCTATCAGAATTTGAACAAGGACTGTCCAACATTTCTATTTGTATCACCAACACTTAGTACAATTTTTGACATATAGCAAATGCTGAATGAATGGTTTTTTCTCCTTCCTTCCTTCCTTTCTTCCTTTGTACTGATCATAGCTTGTCTGTAGACTCCTTGTTTCTAGGATAAAATGTGAGCCTTATTTGGCTTTTATAGGCCTTCACAACCTGGTCAAAATCTGTTTCCAACCTCAACAGCCATTATTCCCCATCCTGCATTCTCAACTCCACCCAAGCTGTCCTCTCCATTACTCACACATGGCACTAAAAACAGAAAATAAAAGTCTACTAGCTAAGCAAACCAATTTAGCTTATATAGCTGCTGTTAAGTATGTGGGGAAAAGTATTAGGTGCAAGTCTAAATGTACTGGTCCATATCCCAAATTCTGCTCTTGGTTACTTACTGCTCTAATATCCTATAACTTCTTTCAACAAACCAGAACAAGAAATCTACATGAATATAACAAATGTCCTCATGAAACTAATTCTTACTTCACTCAACTACAAAACCATCACATCTTTCCATATTACTCACAAAGATACTGTGAAAGATTATAAAATAGTTTACTGACATGCAGATATCGAGTAAATGTCCCCAATTTGCACTTCAAAGAAAACTTCCTGTTTTCAAAAAGCAAAGCATTATTTGTCTACCACTGTCAAATTCTGTCATTTCCACCTTTACTTCTCTTATATCAAATTGCTCTCTACTCAAGCAGCTATGACTTTTTTTAACAAGTCTTCATCACCTCTCACCTATTTTATTGAAATGTCCTTCAAATATAACTCCCCATCTCAAGCCTTTTCCCAATTGAATGCATCCTCCATGTAGCTACCAAAGTGATATTTCTTAAGTGAAGATTTGACCCCTTAACTTTCCTACTCAATACATTTCAGTTGCTACCAGTTTTTTTGTTTTTTTCCCAGTATAAGGTTTAAATTTTTTTTGTTTGCCATCTAAAACCTTTTGGAACATGTTCCCAACTAGTCTTCCCAGCCTCAATAGATATTAAACTTTTCTCATATCCTAAAATCCAGTCATACTGCCTTTTTTCTATGCCTCTTAAGTAGCACACCATCTCTCAACTCTGTGCCTTTGTACTGATCACTCCTCTACCTGAAATTAACTCCTCATCTCCAACTCAAAAGACTATCTCTTTTCCTTTAAGACAAAGCTCAAGCTGCTGCAGTTGTCACTAACTAATCTTCCTGATTCCCCACAACTGTGTCTTCTCTCTTGCTAACTACCTTGAATTTTATCTTGTATATATTTGTTCTTTACTCCCATTTATATTAAACTATATTTTGTTGTTATTTGGTCATTTTCATTTTCACTCAGACAAACAGGACACAAAGATAGTAAATGTCTGAGGTCAAATTTTAACTCACGAAGATGAGTCTTCCTGATTCCAAACCTAGTACTTTATCCATTGAGTCACTTAGCTGCCCCACATATTTTGTATGCATATAAATACATACACATATAGATATATTCTGTATTCATACAATGAATTTTCTTACTCCTAATAGAACATAAATTGTTTCATTCTTTGTTGTGTGTATCGTAAGCATGTTGGCCAGTTCCTAGCACATAGCAGACACTCAATAAATGCCTTTTGATGGATTTTGATTCCTATCCCACAGCTCCTGTTCCATTCACAGAATTCCTCAAAGAGCACTGACAATGGCTTAGCAATCATATATTTAGCATGTATTTCATCTAGGACAAGTGTCTTAAATTCACTCAGGATAAGTATAGACTTTCTTACTTTCCTTTCTTTCATCCTGGGTTTCAAATCCTAGTTAACTTTTTTTTGTTCTATACCTCCAATTTTGAAGATTCTTTCCTTTAGCAGAAAACAACTCAATAAACGTAATAAGCAATTAATACCTACAAGGTTCTGTGTTAAGAGCTCACATCAGAGCTTTGTGAATGAATGGAGGTTAGATTGGTGAAGAGAGAGACTAAAAGCAAGGAGACTAATAAGAGGTTATTGCAGCAGACCAGAAGAGAAGTGAGAGCTTTATGAAAGTAGGGACCATGTGAATAGAGTTTTTAAGATGGATATAATAAAAGTTTTAGAGGTAGGATTCACTAGATTTGACAACTAATGGGTTATAGAGGTTAAATAAAAATAAAAGTCAGGGCTGACACCAAGGCTATATCACTCTAAGTGGTTAAAAAGATTTTAGAATCTTTGATGGCAATAAGGAAGTTAGGGGTGAATTTAGGAGGGAAGATAATGAACATTTAACATGTTTAAGCAGTCTAATGGCACTTGCTAATATAAGATAAAATGATAAGTGATTAGAATAAAGAGATAGATGTGTATGCACATATATGTATGTATGTCATTTGTGTAGAGGTAATCACTGAACACAGAGAATGAGATCACAAAGATTCATTAAAAGAAGAGAAGAGTAACCAAAACAGCTCTGATGAATGTCTATCCTTTGGGGCAGTCAGTGAGGGATTGGATAAGAATATAGGAAAGAAAACAAAACTGGAAGCCAGATTATAAATAATTAAGAAATTATTGGAAAATAAGGAAGGAGAAACAAATGTAGATGATTTTTTGAGGTATGTACTAATGAAAGGGAAAAACTTTGAAGAAAAATTAAAGATCAAGTAGAGGGGCTTTTTTTTCCTTAGAGGAGAGAACTAAATATATCATATATGTAAGCAACAGGGAAAGAGTCAGAAAATGGAGAAAGAGTCACAATAAGAAAGATGGAGTAACCAAAAGTGAAGCTTCCAGAAGAAACTGATGGGATGAAGGGCATAAGTAGAAGAGAAGGGTCTCCTTACCATTAGAGACTGAAGCAAAGGAGAGAATGAGTAATGATGAAAGGTTTTGAGGTGTGGTATATAGAAGATGACACTTATAGAGAGACTGCTTCAACTTTCTCAAATACAAGGCAAGACTCTTTAATAAAAGGAAATGGAAGGAGTAGCATAGGGGTCTTGAGGAAATAAAAGAACATTTGTAATAGCTACATCTAAGAGTGTGAAAGTCAGTCAAGCAACTGTAAAAGGAATCATCCCAGACTGGGTTCATCTGTCTTATCAAATTAACTGCTACATCTTATCAATCCTACCTCCAAAATATCTCTTGAAACAGTTCCCTTCTCTCCATTCATACAACCACTATTCAAGTTTAGGTCCTCATCACCTATCTCTCTTTTCTCTATGAACAGACAAACTCTGTTTAGCTTTTTAAATGTCACAATCTGGCTCCAGCCTAACTATAAAGAATTATTGTACACTATTACTGTTTCATGAAAATAACACTCCATCATCTTCCATCCTATTGTCTTCATAGATTCATAAACTTAAGAACCAAAGGGGAGCTCTGGTCAGTCAACTAACATTTATTAAGGGCTTGCTCTGTACTAGGCACTGTATTAAACAAAGGACAAATAACAACAAACAAAAATACTTTCAGCCCTCAGAGATCTCACAGTGTAATGGGAAAGAAAATATATATGCACAAACCTCATATATTATATTCATGAATGAATAACAAATTTGAGATAATTTCAGAGGGAAGGCATTGATATTAAGAAAGAGTAGGAAAGACTTTGTAAGTAGATAGAACTTTAGCTGAGACTTCTTTTTTAGCCCTTATCTTTGTCTTAGATTTGATACTAAGTTTTGGTTCCAAGGCAGAAGAGCAGTAAGGAGTAGGCAATTGGGGTGAAGTGTCTTGGCCAGGATCACTGATCTAGGAAGTGTCTGAGGCCAAATTTGAACCCAGGTTCTCCTATCCATTGTGCCACCTAGCTGCCCTCTTTATCCAAGTCTTCAAGGAAACCAGAGGAAAAGATGAAGAGGGAGAGAAGCCTTGGCATGGAGGATCAACAAGAAGTAATATCTCATTGCACAGCCTGTCCTCCATTCTTGAGAGGATTCTCAGAGCCATTCCAGGTTTCACTGCTACTAGCCCTCCATCTTGGCTCTGGCCCTGTAATCTCTAATGAAATGCATTCCCACCTCACCTCCACCTTACAGAATCCCCACCATCAAAACTTAACTTAACCTGACACTTTCTACAAGAAGCCCATCCTGATCTCTCTCCCCCATTTGCTAATACCCTCCTGCAAAAAATAGTTTGTACTTACCCTTAATCTATATTGCATTTAATTTCTATTTATGTGGTTTTCCCTCCTTGTCCCCTCCTGAAACATATTACTTCTATATGGTTTAGCAATTTTTCCTTTAGAAGGATTATTTCAAAAAGCAATTTGTATGTCCCTTCAAAATCCTTTCAGATGAAATATCAATACTTTTTCCCTAAGTAAAAATCTCTCTCAGTTTAAATTATATGTATTGCCTCTATGTTAGATAGATACTAGAACTAATTTTTAAAATAAAGAGCAGTTAAGCAATTTGTTTAATGTTGCGTTAACCATGAATTAAGTCTGGTCTAGAACTCAAATATTTATAAATGAGTTTCACTTCAGCTAATACTCTCATCTATCTTAGAGATAGATCATTATCAAAAATTTAGAGAGAAGGAACTTTAGAGATAATCTAGTCTACCTTCATCATTTTACAAATGAAGAAACTAAGGTTCAAGAGGTTGTTACTTTGCCTTAGGTCGCAAAGATACTAAGTAAAAGAACTCCAAATTCAGTGCTTTTTCAACTATATTATTATGGTTTTCGGTGACTTATGGCTATCCCATTCTAGTAACCTCAATGGCCTGAGTGAACAGGTCTATAAAACACTGGAATTAGATAAGACCTACATTTATACAAAAAGACAATATCCTCTCTGAGTGAGTTAAAAGAGTCATATTATCACCTGTCTTAGAAGAAGAAAAAAAGCAAACATATTGCTCCTCCAAACTGTAACCATCAGGACCCAAAACATCAATGCCACAGGAATTGTTAAACTACTCAATCTCTAAAAAAATTTCTAACATGCATGAGAAATTCTTAAGCTACAGTGATCAAAGTCCACTGCTAACAAAGAAAACTGGAAATAAGTTTAAAAAAAGAGTAGAAACTTAAGTTCAGTTCTCAACCTAACTTAATTGAATTTACTCCGTGGTATTTTCTCATTCACTCATTCAACAAATATTTTTTTAAATACTACTCTTTACAGAATAGTGTGCTTGATGTTGGAGGAAATATAAAATCTAGATAAAACATGGTACTTGCCCTCCTGGAGGCTAAAGACTGGAAAAGTGATAAATTACAAATAAAGATAAAAAAACACACAAAACAAAGTAATATGAGAGAGCTCTTAAGAAGGAACAATATAACACTTCCTAGATGTGTGACCCTGAGCAGGTCACTTAACCCCAATTGCTTAGCCCTTGGCACTTATGTCCTAGAATTTATGCTATGAAGGAAGTTATGGGTTAAAAAAAATAAGGAGGAAAGACATAAGCAACAGTGGAAATTAATGAAAACTTCATGAAAGTTAGCATTTAGGCTGAGATTTAAAGGAATGGTAGAAACTTGACAGACAAAGGGCACCAGGTAAGACATTAAAGGAGAGTGAAAATATGGGTGGAGATAGAGAATCAAAGGAAATATTTGGGTAACAGAGTCATCCATTTTGGATAAAGCATGGGTGCATGAAAGGGAATAATATAAGAGTGGAAAAGTAGAGTGATTCCAAATTGTAAAGAGACCTAAATGTCAGGGTGGGGGAAAAAAGCAAACTTGAAACTTTCTTTTCACTAAAGATTTCTGAAGATACATATGATGTGAGCAGATCTACATAAAAGAAAGATAATTCTAGTAGCAGGAAAAAAGATAGATTGAAAAGGGATCCAATGGAAGGGGTAAATGTGAGCTTGGCTGAGTCCTTTATTCTCTGTGCCTCATATGAAAAAAACTTTCTAAGATCTCTTTCTAAATGAGGATAATGACAGAATCAAAGATTGAGAGCAGGAAGACCCCAACCAAAAAATGTTATCAAGTCCAGTTTCCACATTTCACAAATGAGTAATATAAGGAGAAACATTATAATGGTTAACTGACTTGCCCAGGATCATCCGGTTAATAAGTATCTGAAGTGAAATCTGTGAAAAGGCATGGTAATAGCAGGTAGGATGAAAGTCACAACTGGTATGGTGGCAATAGGAATAGAATGAGTAGTAAAGAAGTGATACAAAACTAAACCACTGTTGAGCTGAAACAGACAGGACTTGAAAAACCACTTAAAAGGGTTTTTTTTTTTAGTTTATTTCACTAGCATAGTATAAAAACTGATTATTTAAATTCAATCTCTTTATAATGTTCTGTGATAGTACTTTATGTCAGTCTTACATGAAGCTGCAAGCATGAGTCTGACATCAGTCTATATTTGATCCCATATAGTCACAGGAAGAGAGGTTTCTGCTACTTCCTCTCAGTTTTAGGTGCTCATCTTCATTTGCTACATGGCCAGTATAATCAGATGAAGAAATTATTGAGTTATATTCATCTTTTTTCCCATGTGGGCACCTTGGTCCATTTTTGCCCCTGATCAAACATATTTCAAAGTTCTAAAAATATGCTTACTTATAAATCCTGGCTGGATAGAGGGAAGTCTATTATGAAGAATGTTGGATATACCAGATAGTAACTTACTCAGGATATGAATAAAACACAAAGGAAAAAAAATGAATCCTACACTAAAATTCCACTCTGTAAATGCCTAATCTGAAGTGCATGTACTCCCAGGAAGGTGTATGGAGAGAGTATGGAAAGAACTATATTATCCTACTAAAATTAATTAATTAATTTATATTAATATAAAATAATAATAAAATAATTAATATTTTTTCTACAGTACAAATGCATGGAAAATTCAAGAATTTATTCCCTTTCAAGAAGGTTGCCTAAAAGACAAGGGGTACTAGGACTTCTTAATTCTAGAGCTTTTCCTCCATTGATTATTTCCTATTTATCCTATGCATAACATAGGATGTTATGCAGTACACATAGGTGTACTGAATATTCAGGGTTCAGGGAAGGCTAATACCACCTCTGGCATGAAGTCTTGCTGAGTCCTTTTCAGGGCTCCTTTGGTGTCCACCTAAGCTAAACCAGGTTGAGGGTAACGAATTAGGCACAATCCTGTCAGTGTGTTAGGGGATGCCTACCCCAGGCATGTGAAGAGTTTAGTTAGATATCAAAGAGGCTGAGGTCATCCTCTACATCCCAGGTCACCACCAGTTGTCTTGACTTTTGTCTTGCTACTGAACTTGGATGACTCTGTAAGAGAGAATAAAGCTGATGACTGCAACTCTATCTCACTTAAATCTAATTTGTGCTTGAGTAAAAAAGAGATCACCCTAATGATGTCATTTTGGTTCTCTTCAAGTATAGACAAGAATAGACAAGCTTCTTGAGGGCAGGATCTGACTTTTGTCTTTCTTTATATCCTCAGTACTTAACACAGTGCCTGGAATATCATATGGGCTTCATAAGTGCTTTTTGACTGACTATTCAAAAAAATGGGAGGGGGGAGGCAGGAATTAAGCTGGTCTTAAGCTAGAAACACGTCAAGCCTAGATCTAGACAAAGACCATGTGCCCTGCAAAGTTTGTGAAAACTTGTTAACAGAGGCCTTGATACTATGGAATGTTTTGACCACAGATCATTATGAAGGCAGTCTACTAAGGTCTAGCTATGTGACAACAGAGAGAAGGAAAACAGAAATTTGCATCAATGGATGGAGTACCTTCCTTAATAAAATAATGAAAATTTTCAAGTACTGGAAAAGAAAATAATATATTTCCTCAAATGGGTAGACTAGAATGATTAGAATTGATCTGAATGACAAGGTATAAAAAATAAATGGTTTCATTAGTATAGAGTACTTCCAAGTGAGAAAATTCCATCAACCAAATGCAGGCACCTTCTCTGTGAGCTGCTTAGGGGTTAAGTAACTCACTCATACAGCCATTTGTCAAAGACCATATCTTTCCAGATAAACCAGTTCTCCATCTACTATGCCACGCTGCCTCTCACATATGAGTGTGTGTATATTTTATTAAATGGGGTCCTTTTCTCAAGAAAGCAGACAAACTTGATAAGCATTTCCTTCAATTGGACAAATATTTAATGAGGTCCTACTACAGGCAAAGCACTGGGGGAAACAGAGACAAAAACAAAATAATTTTTACCTCTTGAAGACACAACATCTGCTAGGTTATACAATTATGTGCATATCTAAGCAAATCAAAGAGAAATTGAGGAGGGAAAGAAAGCACTAAATAGAGGTATAAGAAAAGTATGGTAGCCTAGAAGACCTATACTCCAGAATATGGGTAAATTAGCCTTAAGGCCAAGCACACAATGAGCCTTTCAAGTAAACATAATAATTGTGAAGAGTCCAAACAATATGAAGTACCCTCACCTGAAGTAGAGTATTCTAATTGCTATAGTACTATAGTTCTTAATTTAAAATATATTTCCACCAGACCCCAGAAAAAAAGGATCTTTTAGACAAGGAAATGTCATCTACACCTCTGCCTCAGGTACTGAATAAGTGACTTCAACTAGTCACCTTCTCTAGACCACACAGTGGACAAGATTCTTTCAAATAACCCCTTCTCAAACAAAGAAAATTCAGAATTTCTGCAATAGTAATTAGCCAAGGGTTTCTTAACCTGTATCTAGTGATCAGATGTCCATTTCCATGGAAACTGAAAAAAATGAGCAGCAGCCAAAAGATGTCAGAACTTGTTGGGTTCAGTGGTTAAGGCTGAAAGCTACAAATAATATTTTGCACATAGCACTAGCCAACTTTTGTCTCACAGTTGATTACTGAGTTGGGCAACATTAGCACACTTGAGAGGAAGCACAAGGTAGAACTATAATTGGAGCTGTTTGGATTTGGGGCTTTTTAAGGTTGAGGTTGACTAAATTCTATACTGCTCCTCCACCAAAAAAAAAAAAAAAGGGTTTTAGTTCCAAATCACTAGCTTAAAATATGTACATGCACCAAAATTTTGCCTTTACCCTTAAATCCTCCCTCCTTCCAAACTTTCCTACAATAGGAAGGCAAATTGCCTTCAACACCATCTATTTCCTATTACTTTCAAAGGTACCACCATCCCCTCAGCCCCCAAACCTTACAACTTAGATGTCATTCTTGACATCTCACTATTTTTCACTCCCCACTCCCTATATCCAATCTGTTGACAAAGCCTGTTGATTTCACATGCACCCTTCTCTACTCAGATTCTGCCACAACTTTGGTGCAGGTCTTTATTTCTTCATGTCTGGACTAATAGCAACATCCTGCTGGTTGATCTGCCTGCCTACAAGTCTCTCCCCACTCCAGTTCATCCTCCATTCAGCTACCAAAGTCATGTAATTTAGTAATTAAATGTGATTCCACCATGTCACCTACTGTACTCAGTAAACTCCAAGTGGCTCCCTACCAGTTCTAGGATCAAAAGCAAAATCCTGTTTAACATTAAACCCCCTCAGAACATCCCCATCCCCCACCTTTCCAGTCTTCTTGCACCGTACTTACACCTACCAGCACCACCAAAACCACCAAGTACTCTTTGATGTAGTGACACTGGCTTTCTTTTTTTTTTTTAACCCTTACCTTCTGTCTTGGAGTCAATGCTATGTATTGGCTCCAAGGCAGAATAGTAAGGGCTAGGCAATGGGGGTTAAGTGACTTGCCCAGGGTAACACAGCTGGGAAGTATCTGAGGCCAGATTTGAACCTAGGGCCTCCCATCTCTAGGCCTGACTCTCAATCCACTGAGCTACCCAGCTGCCCCCTAAGACACTGGCTTTCTTGACGCTCCTCAAACAAAACATTCCATTTCCCCATTCAGAGCTGCCTCTTTACTGGCAGCCTCTAATGCCTGGAATATTCTTCCTCCTCTTTACTATTTCCTTTGCTCACCCAGCATGTGAAGACTGCTTCGGCCGAACAGACAGAAGAAACAAATAAGAAGGTTCAACGGCTGAGAGGGTGACACAGCAAAGCACTGTGAAGTGCTTAGGGCATGTTGGAGCACAAAAGACAACATGGCCATCCAATGCAGCTGAGGAAGTCTCCAGGTGTAACGACTTTTTGTGCCACTGGACCCAGGCTTCCAACGCCTAGAGAGTGGGACTGTCTCTGTGCATCGATTTTTCTACTTAAATCTCCTTCACGCACAAGTGTCTTTGTGCACACTCATCTATACACCATAGATGAAAATGCACAGACAATCGTCATCCTCGGTTATTGAGAGACTACTACTACTACTAACTTCCTTCAAGTCTCAGCTTCAATTCCACCATCTCTAGGAAGCTTTCCCAATCTCTCTTATATCTAATGTCTTTTCTTTTTTTTATTATTTCCTATTTATCTTGGATACAACTTGTTTTTACATACTAGTTTGCATGTCATCTCCCCCATTAAACTGTGAGCTCCTTGAGAGCAGGGTCTGTCTTTTGTCTTTCCTTATATCCCTGGAACTTAGCACAGGACCTAACATATATCATACACTTAAATATTGATTGACTAAGAAGATTTCTTAACTACTAAGAAACAGTGAAGCACACCCACCATACCAGCTGCCTATATTGGTTCATTCATGGAGGAGAGCCACTGTAAATTCTATTAATTTACTATCACTAAATGCAGGAAGTAAAATGGATAGTTCTGGAGCCATAAATGTTTTAGTGATTGGGAAATACTTGCAAAAATTACCAATTTTGGTCATGGTGGACAGAATAATCATTAAATGATAATTTTCAGCTTAGCAGGAGCTCTACACTATAAATGCTCTGGGAATATGTGCAAGGAAGGCCTTATGCTATTTAACATAAGATTATACATGATTTTAATATTGAAAGTGAAGTCGGAAGACACAAGTCAATCCCCTTTATTTTACAGACAAGGAAACTGACCCCCAAGAAAATTAAATGACCTTTCTAAGATCACATTATGAGCCCAAGGCATCTGACTTGATGCTCTTTCCATTATACTCTGGTACAGTCATTAAAGCTTCAGGTAACACAAAGCTGGGAGAAATAGCTAACACACTGGATGAGAGTCAGAATTTTTAAAGGCCTTGACAGGTTAGAAAACTGGACTGACTATAATAAGATGAAATTCAATAGGAATGTGAAAGTAAATTCAAAATCTTACACTTCAATTCAAAAAATCACCTTCACACTTGTGAAGATATAGACAACCATTTGTCCGGGGAAAAAAATCTGGCAGTTATAACCAGCTGCAAGCTCATTATGAGTCAGCTATTTGGTATGGCAGCCAAAAAGAGGGAAAGAAGGAGAGCACCAAGGTGATCCTAAGCTACACTGAGACAGACATAACAACCAGAAATAAAGGAGTGAGAGTCCTGTTCTCTGCCCTAGTCAGATCACTTGTGGAATTCAGTTGTGGGCACTACAACTTAAGAAGGACACTGATAAGCTCAAAAAGCATCCAAGGGAGGAAAACCAAGATAAGAAAGATCCTTGGGTCTATGTTATCTAAGACTCAACTAAAAAAATTAGGCATCTTTAGCCTGGAGAAAAATACCACTCCAAGAGTACAGGATGACTATCTTCAAGTACATGAAAGGCTATCATGGGAAAAGGAATTAGACTTGTCCTGTTTGACCCAAGAGGATAGAACCAGGAACAATGAAGGAAAGTTATCAAGAAATAAATTTAGGTTCTATATCAGCAAAAATTCCTGGAAATTAGGCCCATCCAGAAGTGAAAGGAGCTATGTAAAGAGGTGGTGGGTTCATCCTCATCAAAAGTCTTCCAAGCAGAGCAACTGGATGACTACTTTTTGGATATATTACATGTGATTTCCTTATGGAATGTGGGTTGGATTCAGTGGCTATTGAGATCCCCTTCCAACTCTAAAATTCTTAGATGTTATGACTATAGCGAAACATAGTTGTCTAATCTAGAAAAAAAATGAGGACTCAATGAAGGAAGGATGTTGCAAGTATAATTAAATTTGATCCCTCTATGACTTTTTAAAATAAACTTTGTTACAATGGGAGGTTCAATTGTAACAGTGAAAGGGAAATCAAGATATGAAATCTTTATTTTCTGTCTTAGAATCAATACTAAGTATCTGCTCTAAGGAAGAACATCAGTAAGGGCTAGGAAATTGGGGGTAAGTGACCTGCCCTGAGTCACACAGCTAAGATGTTTGTGAAGCCAGAGTTGAACCCAGGTCCTCCCAACTCCAGGTCTGGTACTCTATCCACTGTGCTTCCTAGCTTCCCTTAAGTCATTTTTTTTTTTAAAATAAGGCTTCCAAAATCTCAGTTACTTAATTGGTATACAAGTATGGTTGTCAACATTTTTTTAAAACCTATAGATCATATAAAACTCATTTCACCTATCCCATCTGCTCTTCATATGTTGAATTTTTCCTCAGAAGTAATGAGGCTAAATCATTCTCAATCAACATTTCAAATAACCCAATGGTAAAAGAAGCTACACTCAAGAATCATGTTTTTCCCTGACTACTGTACCAATATGATAGGCATGACGTTGTCAGTCACAGGCGAGCTTTTTGTCCCAGATTTAATATCAGCTCTATATAGGATTGAGAAAGAAAGCCACTTCACTTATCACTATATCACTACTTCCTCAAGGTAGTTTGGGAACAACATTAGATTCTAAGTCTCCATGGATTATTGCCAAGACCAAAAAGCAAAATATTTGGAAAGCAATTTGAAAATGTAAAAGCATTTTTAAAATACTGATATTAGTAAATTAATTTTAGTTACATTTACTGGCATCCTTACATTAAGGGGCACATCAAAAATTTCCATTACTAAACTCTACTACAAAGGCTTTATAACTTGGCCTTAATATTATTCAGAAATTATATTTGACATACAAAGTCTGACTTCCAAAATAAGCTTTTATCTAAATTAGCAAAATTTAGGGAGGGAAAGTGGGGGGCAGTGTTTAAATAATGAATGTGAGAGAGTAACAATCCTTTCAAGGACAATCTCTCAAATATAACTTTTAAAATAATATACTTAATGAAGTCTTAGAGAATACTCAAATACATTGTGGATATTTTTCAATGGAATATACATTTAAGATGAAAGCAGTTCTTAGTTTTTTAATGAAACCAAATTTACACTACCATCAACAATCAGCAGTATCTTTTAAAAGACATGAGCATAAAATATTCCTTCAAAAGAATAAGAGAACGAAAGCCTTCAAATAATATTAACATAGTATGGAAATGATTCTGATTGAGGGAAAGAATTGTCATGTCAAATCTTACATTTTTAAGCTCCCAACTTCAGGCTATTATTTTAAAAGAAAAAGAAAGACATAGAACCACTCTCAAGGACTAATACATAATTCAAGGATTTTTTTTTAACGTGATGTATTTTTTTCCCTTCTAAGAAGATGCAGGTAATTAATATACCAGATTCACATTCTACCTAAACAAACTAATTTTTAAAGGTCTGGTATTTGATGTAACAGATTTTGTTTCTGTCAATACAGGCTTGGTATAAACACAGAAATACAGAAGGGGAGTTTCTTTGTGTAAGTCTGAGTCATTCCTATGTGTGGGTTTCTTATCATTTAAAAGAAAACTGTAATTTTATGTAACAAAAATATGAAAGGCATATAAACAGCTGGATATGTAAATTAGCATTATTCTAAAGCTAAGAATGGTCACACAGTAAAAGAAAAAATCCTTCAATGCTTAAAAATTTATAAGTAAATACAACTTATAGTAGAAAATAAGGGAACCTGCTATAGCAGATAGAAAACAGGCTTTAAATGTGGGAAGATGCGTATTCAAATCCTACCTCTGGCACATGCTGGTGGTAACACTGTGGCTAAGTCATCAAATTTCTCAGTGCTTTAAAAACTCTCTAAGATTATAAATTGCAAAAAAAGGTGACCATCTGCAATCTATATAGGTGGACGCCATTTCTTCACCTTGGAGATTTCTATGCTAATGAAATGATAGGACTAAAGCATTCATTTTCACTACCCTCACAACTCTTTCTGATTTTCCTGAATTCCTACAAGTCAAAGCCAAGTTTTACCTTCTGCAATAAGCTTTTCCTGAAGACTTATATGTGAACTGATGTAAAGTGAGCTAAACCAGGAGAACAGTAAATAGTAACAAAAATATTATAGGATAATCAGCTGTGAAGGACTAAACTATTATCAGCAACACAAGGATCCAAGACAACTCCAAGGGACTGATGATGAAAAATGCTATACACAGCCACAGAAAGAAATGTCATGAGCATAAGTGCTGATCAAATCATATAATGAATTGCCTCATTGCATTTGTGAATTCCTTACATGTAAGATATATGTCTTCTTTCATAACATGAAGAATATAGAAATTTGTATTACATGATGATACTGCAGTAACCTATACTAGATTGTTTACCATCTGGGAAAGTGTTAGAAGGAGGGAGGAAGAGAATTTAGATACAAAAGGTCAAAAAGCAATTGTCAAAAAATTGTTTCTACTCACAGAAAGAAAACCACTGCTTGAACACATGGGTCCATTGGGAATATGATTGGGGATAGAGACTCTAAAGGATCACCCTAGTGCAAATATCAATAATATGGAAATAGGTCTTGATCAATGACACATGTAAAACTCAGTGGAATTGTGTGTCGTGTCCACTATGGGAGGGGAAGGGGGAAAGGGGAGGGAAAGAATGTGAATCTTGTAACCATGGAAAAATATTCTAAATTAATTAATTAAATAAAATTTTCCAATTTATAAAAAAAAGTTTCTACTAATTGTAATTGAAAAAGAAAAGAAACAAAATAAGAGAGAGGGGAAAAAATAGCAGTCTTTCCTGGTTCCCTTTAATATTAGTGCCTTCCCTCTGAGAATATCTTCCATTTATCCTGTTTATACCTTGTTTTGTGAATTTTAGTTTTACTCAACCCTGCTTAGTCTTTAGAATTCTAAGAACCTGGAATGTATACACCCCCTCTTAAGGATTGACTGTAGGGAAGGATGGTCTGTGACCTGCCTGTGCTAGCAAGTGACAAATCAGAAAAAACTGACTGACCTAACTTGGCTGTCCTAAGCCAAGTTAAAGCCACCATTGGTTCATGTGAGACACAGGAAGTGATGTAAGAACGGCCTTTATATTTTGCGTCACTTCCTGTGAGGGGGGCTTTTGCACTTTTTTTTGCAGATTTTGGCAACTTTGGAGGACTTTAGTGGTGGAGCTTGAGTTGGAGAAGTTGGAAACGTGGGTCTTGAGACTACTTCCCTTAGGCGACCACGAGGTGAGTGTTAAGGCTAACTTCCCTTTCCCTTGACCCTTCTGAAGGTACCAGCCTCCAAGGAGGCCCCTCATCTTGGAGGAGACCTTCTAGTTGGAATTGAAATTAGATTTAATCTTCTGGGAAGGCCCCTTGGCCAAGAAGTCTCTGAACTCCCCCTGGCTCAGGCCAGGCCAGAGTAGATCTTTACCCTTTTTCCTCTTTCTCCATCTTCTTAATGTCTTCCTTCTATTGTAAATAAACCACCATAAAATCCCATTCTGACTTGAGTATTTCGTTTGGATTTAGAATTTAAATCCCTGGTGACCCCTAAATAATATATTCAGTCTCAACCCTAAATTTTACCCTTAACAGTCTGTAGATAAATTTTTGTCTTTTCTCTTCCTCATTAAACTGTAAGCTACTTGAAGACTGAAACAGTCCTCAGTATTTAGCACAGCACCTAGCACACAATAAACAATAAAAACTTATTGAAGTGACTTGACTAATCATTATCCCTCTAAATTCTTCCATGGCAGGGACTATTTTGAGAGGGTTCCTATTTTATTTTAATCTTCACATCTCTAGCCCTTAGCTGAGTACAGTTACTTAATAAATATTTGCTTAAAAAGATCATAAGAGTCATGGGGAAAAAAGAATAAATGAAATGAAGACAAACCTCATCTACACTTTCAAGAAGAAAATCCATGCACTTCTAACTGGCACAATTCTCATTTCCACAATAAAAAGAACCAACATACCAAATGGAAAACAGTGTTTTCTCAGAATAAACTACAAAATAAAGTTAGAGACTAACTTTACTTTTCCAAATCATTACCTCTAATATCACAGCTTAAAATCACTTTCCCTCCTCCAAATACAAATGCAATTTTTCTGCTTCAAGTAGACTCATATTTCATTTTTGTTTTAAAATTTGCCTAAACTCCTTAAGGACCTGGATTGTTGCATTTTTATCTTTGTATTCTAAAATCTTGGAACATCTGATGAACTGAGCCCAACTGAATATTCTGTTCTTAGTGCCAATTTAAAATTACCACAAGGGGGCAGCTGGGTAGCTCATTAGATTGAGAGCCAGGCATAGAGATGGGAGATTCTAGTTTCAGACACTTCCCAGCTGTGTGACCCTGGGCAAGTCACTTAACCCGCATTAACTAGCCTTACCATTCTTCTGCCTTGGAATCAATTGATTCCAAGATGCAAGGTGAGGGTTTTAGAAAAATAAATTAATTAATTAATGAATAAAATTACCACACACCTTTATAAGCACTATTGAATAACTCAATCTACTACTTGAACAAGAAAAAAATAAGTGTTTCCTTCCACTTTGATGTCTGGCTTGAATGAAATAGTCAGTCTCTGAATGTGCTTGCTGGTGAGAAAAGTGATCTTCCCAAAATATAAGAGGCCAAAGAAAACAGTTAAAGAGAGAAGAGTCTTTCTACACACTATACTTTATCTGATCTATAGGAAGCCAGGGAAAATTGTATAACCCCCCAAAAAAGGGTAGAAGTGTAATTGCCTTCCAAATTCAGGGATAGAATCTCACAAGACTCCATGGATAAGACTCCTGTTATCAGTCTTACAGGGAACTTTAAAAGGAACATGAAGGGAGCACAGATGAGCAAAACATCCTGGTAACAAAAAATAAAAAATCATTTTCATTTTCCTTTAATATATCCATTCAAAAAATACTATGTGCCTGCTATACAAGGTATAAATCAAATAGGATAAAAAATGGTACCACTCAAGGCACTGACAATCAAGGAGGATCAAGTAATATAGCAAGACCACCTATTAAATCCCCCTATAACACATCTTCTAGAAACCAGCACCCTACACACACAAACACACACACACACACATACTTGCTCACTCACTCACTCACTCAACTCATTCTGAGGACTGTATCAATTCATTGTAGTTACTCTTCTTGTTGTGCCCTCTTAGGGCAGCTTTCCAGCCTCTGACCCTCACCTGACACCCAGCTCTCACTTGTGGCTCCTAGTAGCTGCTAGCATGCGGCAGCGGCCACACCCCGAGCAACAGCTTTGACAGGCCGGCTAAACCTTGTGAGGGTAGCCATCGGGTCGTCAACCCCTGGTGAACCAGGACTTTGCTCACCCAGCATGTGAAGATTGCTTCGGCTGAACAGACGGAAGAAACCAACAAGAAGGTTCAACGGCTGAGATGGCGATACAGCAAAGCACTGTGGAGTGCTTAGGGCGTGTTGGAGTACAAAAGACAACACAGCCACCCAATGCAGCTGAGGAAGTCTCCAGGTGTAACGACTTTTCGTGCCACTGAACCCTGGCTTTGTGCACACTCATCTATACACCATAGATGAAAACGCACAAAGACAATTGTCATCCTCGGTTAACAAGAGACTACTACTACTCTACAGATACTCTCCTCAGTGGCCACTACAACCTATTAATGCTATCTTCCCTTCAAGGCAGGAAGTATCTCACTTTTTACACATACATCCCACCATTAGCACAGAATCTAGCACATAGTAAGCATATTTAGTAAGTTTTTTTATTCACTCATTCATTTATTCAAAGATAAAAAGTGAACACAAGGATTTTTAAGAGAAGGAAGTAATTATCATATGAATATGGTAAGTAAATATCATATGAATGGCACAGCCTGAGTGCTATGTAATTGCAATGGAGGTAAATATAATGTCACTATCTTTATCAAGGAGGAATTCAAGAAATAAGAGGTTGATATGGAATCTGTGATAATTCATGATGCTTAGTGCATAAAAAGCCAACACTTCGATTGTCTTTTGCATCACCTGCACTAGGTGAAGTGACCACACTAAAACATTATTAGTACAGTTTTAAGTAGTGCTCAGATCAATTCAGAAATTTGGGCTCTGTGTCTTATTTATAGTCTCATTGCTTTGCCTTTGCTATTTGAAAATAACTTATTTATATAATACTTTACAGATTGTAAAGTATCTTCTTGTGAGGTGATAAAGTATTAATATCCTTATTTTACAGATGAGAAAATTAAGGCACAGAGATGTTAAATGACTTACCCAGAATGACACCCTGAGTAATGAATCCAATCCAGGTTTCAAGACTGAATCATGTTTTCTATACTACAAAATCCTCAGTGCCACTCAAGGATCATTTTAGTGTGGGTTAGGAAAAGCTTTTTAGAAAGAAATGAATTCTTCAGCTCGTCTTCAAGGAAATGATAGAGCTAGACTAGTAGAAAAGAGAGACAGAAGATGGTTTATATAGGAAAAATAATTAATAATTGACTATAATATAAGTATTCCTTTAACTATCTCCCTTTGATAATTCATTCTGGGTATTTTTCCTATGACATGGAGACATTAAACTAACAACAGTTTCTATAAGGTTTGAAGACTTTTAAAAATACTTTGAGGACTTCCGGGTAATCATGGCTGCAATCTAGACGCGGCACTTTTCCTCTCCCCAGCACCGAACGAAATAGACTACATCAAAGGAGCATAAAATCACCTTTGGAGGAACAGAAGGACTCCCCAGTACCCCACAGAGGCAAAGGTACGTGGGGCTTGAACATTTCCACACTAAAATAAGAAGGAAAAGCTTGCACAGAAAAGTGAACTGAGCCGCCCTTCCCCCACCCCACCTCCCCCACTAAACCAGAGTGAGCTACCTGAGCGCTCACCGGGACAGCGAGTGAGTGGGGAGCGTCTCTGTCTGGGGGGGCACTCCAGGGTCCTTGGGATCTGGGGACTGCCAGGAAAAAACGTCTCAGGGCGCTTTCACTGGAGAAGCCAGCGGACTTCGGGCGGGCTGCGCTGAACAAGGCGCACGGATTATCTGGGCGGAGCTGAATACCTGGGCTCGGAGGCTGGGAAGAACTAGTCTGAAGCAACCTAAATTCACAGAAAAACCACTCTTATAACCCAGACCCCAGACCAAAAAGGAAAGGGAAATAAAACCACCAAAGGGATGGCTCACATGGCCCAAAATCAAGCCTCCAGGAAGAAAGGGAAAAAAGTGACTATTGAAAACTTTTATGGTGGAAGTACCCAAGGGAAAGAGGAGAATGAAGAGGAAATCCAAAAAAATTCAGAACACGCCTCCCAAAATGGAAACTATCAACAAGCTCTGGAAGATCTCAAACTGGAACTTATCCAAAAGATGGAAACCTTCTGGAAAGAAAAATGGGAGAAAGAGATCAGCTGTCTGACAGATAAGACTGCTCAATTGGAAAAAGAACTCGAAGCAGCCAATACAAGGGCAGACAAGGCTGAAAAGCAAATCCAGTCCCTAATGACCAGAATTAAGGACCTCGAAGAAAGTGAGATGATAAAACAGCAAGAATCAATAAAGCAAACCCAAACAATTAATGAATTGGAAGAAAACAGAAAATATCTCACTGAGAAGGTCACGGACCTGGAGAACAGAGGAAGACGAGAAAATCTCCGTATCATCGGTCTCCCAGAAAAACCAGAGGTAAACAACAAATTGGATTTTATTCTAGAGGAGATTATAAAAGAAAATTGCCCCCACGTTCTGGAGCAAGGGGGCAAAATAGAAATAGAAAGGATTCATAGAACACCTTCTATACTAAATCCCCAAAAGACAACGCCTAGGAATGTAATTGCCAAATTCAAGAGCTTCCAAGTAAAGGAGAAAATCCTACAAGAAGCCAAGAAGAGGAGCTTCAGATACAAGGGGGCTCCCATAAGGATCACACATGACTTAGCGGCTAACACACTAAGAGACCGCAAAGCATGGAACACGATATTTAGAAAGGCAAGAGAGCTGGGTCTCCAACCAAGAATCAACTACCCAGCAAAACTGACTATATACTTCCAGGGGAAAGTATGGGCATTCAACAAAATAGAAGATTTCCAAGCATTTGCTAAGAAAAGACCAGAGCTCTGTGGAAAGTTCGATATCCAAGCACAGAAAGCAAGAGAAACATGAAAAGGTAAATATGAAAGAAAGGGAAAAGGAGATAAATCTTATCTTTCTCTTTAAGTCAAACTCTCTTCTATAAGGACTACATTTACATCTAATTATATATATTAATATGTGGGGAAAATGTTTTGTGTAACTCTCATAAATTGTATCATCATAAGAGTAGTTAGAAGAAACATGCATAGGGAAAGATTGGGGAATCAAGAAGATTTGGGGAAAGTTGGGGCAAAAAAAGGAAAAGGGAGGGGGGAACCGTGATAATACTAAGATTAACTTCAAGAAATAGGGGGGGAATCAATAGAATAAACTTTCCCATATAAAGATACACATGGGAAGGGGAGGGGAAGAACTCTCATATGAGAAGGAGAGGAAGAGAGCGTGAAGTGGAAGTACTTAAACCTTACTCTCAGTGAAATCAAATCTGAGAGGGAAGAACATCTAGATCCAGTGGGATCCTGAATTCTATCTTATCCATTAGGGCAAGAAAGAAAGGAAAATTAAGGAGGGGGAGGGGGGAGGGAGCACAAAAAGGGAGGGAAGGAGAGGGGGGGAGGGGAAGGGAGCATAAAAAGGGAGGGGCTAGAAAGGGAAGCATCTCAAGGGAGGGGACTAGGGGGACTGACCTAAAGTAAATCACTGGTTCAAAAGGAGAAAGCTAAAGAAGAAAGGTCAGAACTAGGGGAAGACATCAAAATGCCAGCGAATCCACAAATAACAATCATAACTTTGAACGTGAATGGGATGAACTCACCCATAAAACGCAGACAAATAGCAGATTGGATTAGAAAACAAAACCCTACCATATGTTGTCTTCAAGAAACACATATGAGACGGGTTGACACTCACAAGGTTAGAATTAAAGGTTGGAGTAAGACCTTTTGGGCCTCAACCGATAGAAAGAAGGCAGGAGTTGCAATCATGATATCTGACAAAGCCAAAGTACAAATAGACCTGATCAAAAGGGACAGGGAAGGTAAATATATTCTGCTAAAAGGAAGTATAGACAATGAGGAAATATCACTAATCAACATGTATGCACCAAATGGTATAGCATCCAAATTTTTAATAGAGAAACTAGGAGAATTGAAGGAGGAATTAGACAGTAAAACCATATTAGTGGGAGACTTGAACCAACCACTATCAAATTTAGATAAATCAAATCAAAAAATAAATAAGAAAGAGGTAAAAGAGGTGAATGAAATCTTAGAAAAATTAGAATTAATAGACATATGGAGAAAAATAAATAGGGACAAAAAAGAATACACCTTCTTTTCAGCACCACATGGCACATTCACAAAAATAGATCATACACTAGGTCATAGAAACATGGCACTTAAATGCAGAAAAGCAGAAATATTAACTGCAGCCTTTTCAGATCACAAGGCAATTAAAATATTGATCGGCAAGGGTACATGGAGACCCAAATCAAAAATTAATTGGAAATTAAATAACATGATACTCCAAAACCATTTAGTTAGAGAAGAAATCATAGAAACAATTAACAATTTCGTTGAAGAAAATGACAACGGCGAAACATCCTTTCAAACCTTATGGGATGCAGCCAAGGCAGTACTTAGAGGAAAATTCATATCCCTGAGTGCATATATTAACAAATTAGGGAGGACAGAGACCAAGGAACTGGAAATGCAAATCAAAAAACTTGAGAATGAACAAATTAAAAACCCCCAGAAGAAAACCATACTAGAGATCCTAAAAATTAAGGGAGAAATTAATAAAATAGAAAGTGACAGAACTATTGAGCTAATAAACAAGACTAGAAGCTGGTACTTTGAAAAAACAGACAAAATAGACAAAGTACTGGTTAATTTAATTAAAAAAAGGAAAGAAGAAAGGCAAATTAATAGCATCAAGGATGAAAAGGGGGATCTCACCTCAAATGAAGAGGAAATTAAGGCAATCATTAAAAACTACTTTGCCCAACTATATGGCAATAAATTTACCAATCTAGGTGATATGGATGAATATTTACAAAAATATAAATTGCCTAGACTAACAGAAGAAGAAATAGTTTTCTTAAATAATCCCATATCAGAAATTGAAATCCATCAAGCCATCAAAGAACTGCCTAAGAAAAAATCCCCAGGGCCTGATGGATTCACCAGTGAATTCTATCAAACATTCAGAGAACAGTTAACCCCAATATTACACAAACTATTCGACATAATAAGCAAAGAGGGAGTCCTACCAAACTCCTTTTATGACACAAGCATGGTACTAATTCCAAAGCCAGGCAGGCCAAAAACAGAGAAAGAAAACTATAGGCCAATCTCCCTAATGAATATAGATGCAAAAATCTTAAATAGGATACTAGCAAAAAGACTCCAGCAAGTGATTAGAAGGGTCATCCACCATGATCAAGTAGGATTCATACCAGGGATGCAGGGCTGGTTCAACATTAGGAAAACTATCCACATAATTGACCACATCAACAAGCAAACCAACAAGAATCACATGATTATCTCAATAGATGCAGAAAAAGCCTTTGATAAAATACAACACCCATTCCTACTAAAAACACTAGAAAGCATAGGAATAGAAGGGTCATTCCTAAAAATAATAAACAGTATATATCTAAAACCATCAGCTAATATCATCTGCAATGGGGATAAACTAAATCCATTCCCATTAAGATCAGGAGTGAAACAAGGATGCCCATTATCACCTCTATTATTTGACATTGTATTAGAAACACTAGCAGTAGCAATTAGAGAAGAAAAAGAAATTGAAGGCATCAAAATAGGCAAGGAGGAGACCAAATTATCACTCTTTGCAGATGACATGATGGTCTACTTAAAGAATCCTAGAGATTCAACCAAAAAGTTAATTGAAATAATCAACAACTTTAGCAAAGTTGCAGGATACAAAATAAACCCACATAAGTCATCAGCATTTCTATATAATTCCAACACAGCTCAGCAGCAAGAACTAGAAAGAGAAATCCCATTCAAAATTACCCAAGACAAAATAAAATACTTAGGAATCTATCTCCCGAGACAAACACAGGATCTATATGAACACAACTACAAAACACTTTCCACACAACTAAAACTAGACTTGAACAATTGGAAGAACATTAACTGCTCATGGGTAGGACGAGCCAATATAATAAAAATGACCATCCTACCCAAACTCATCTATCTATTTAGTGCCATACCCATGGAACTCCCAAAAATTTTTTTTACTGATTTAGAAAAAAACATAACAAAGTTCATTTGGAAAAACAAAAGATCAAGGATACCCAGGGAATTAATGAAAAAAAATACAAAGGAAGGGGGTCTTGCAGTCCCAGATCTCAGACTATATTATAAAGCAGCGGTCATCAAAACAATTTGGTACTGGCTAAGAGACAGAAAGGAGGATCAGTGGAATAGACTGGGGGCAAGCAACCTCAGCAAGACAGTATATGACAAACCCAAAGATCCCAGCTTTTGGGACAAAAATCCACTATTTCATAAAAACTGTTGGGAAAATTGGAGGACAGTGTGGGAAAGATTAGGCTTAGATCAACACCTCACACCCTACACCAAGATAAATTCAAAATGGATGAATGACTTGAACATAAAGAAAGAAACTATAAGAAAATTAGGCGAACACAGAATAGTATACATGTCAGACCTTTGGGAAGGGAAATACTTCAAAACCAAGCAAGAATTAGAAAGAATTACAAAATGCAAAATAAATAATCTGGATTACATCAAATTAAAAAGTTTTTGTACAAACAAAACCAATGTAACCAAAATCAGAAGGGTAGCAACAAATTGGGAAACAATCTTCATAAAAACCTCTGACAAGGGTTTAATTACTAAAATTTATAAAGAACTAAATCAATTGTACAAAAAATCAAGCCATTCTCCAATTGACAAATGGGCAAGGGACATGAACAGGCAATTCTCAGCCAAAGAAATCAAAACTATTAATAAGCACATGAAAAAGTGCTCTACATCTCTTATAATCAGAGAGATGCAAATCAAAACAACTCTGAGGTATCATCTCACACCTAGCAGATTGGCTAACATGACAGCTATGCAAAGTAATGAATGCTGGAGGGGATGTGGCAAAGTGGGGACATTAACTCATTGCTGGTGGAGTTGTGAATTGATCCAACCATTCTGGAGGGCAATTTGGAACTATGCCCAAAGGGCGATAAAAGACTGTCTGCCCTTTGATCCAGCCATAGCACTGCTGGGCTTGTACCCCAAAGAGATAATGGACAAAAAGACTTGTACAAAAATATTCATAGCTGCGCTCTTTGTGGTGGCCAAAAATTGGAAAATGAGGGGATGCCCCTCAATTGGGGAATGGCTAAACAAATTGTGGTATATGTTGGTGATGGAATATTATTGTGCTAAAAGGAATAATAAAGTGGAGGAATTCCATGTGAACTGGAACAACCTCCAGGAAGTGATGCAGAGCGAAAGGAGCAGAACCAGGAAAACATTATACACAGAGACTGATACATTGTGGTACAATCGAAGGTGATGGACTTCTCCATAAGTATCAATGCAATTTCCCTGAACAATCTGCAGGGATCTAAAAAAAAAAAATACTACCCACAAGCAGAGGATAAACTGTGGGAGTAAAAACACCGCTGAAAAGCAACTGCTCGACCACAGGGTTGGAGGTGATAAGACTGAGGAGAGACTCTAAATGAACACTATAATGCAAACTCCAACAACAGGGAAATGGGTTCGAGTCAAGAACACATGTGATAACCAGTGGAATCATGCGTCGGCTATGGGAGAGGGAAAGGCGGGGGGGGGGGGGGGGGGGGGGAGGGGAGGAAAAGAAAACGATCTTTGTTTCCAGTGAATAATGTATGAAAACGACCAAATAAAATAATATTAAAATTAAAAAAAAAAAAAAATAAAAAAATAAAAATACTTTGAATATGTTATTTGAACCTTGATGTCTAAATAAGCCTAAATAATTGCTTCTTAGGGGCAGCATATGGGTGGCACATGGGAAGAGCATCAAGTCTGGAGTCAAAAGGATCTGGGTTCAAATCTAGTCTCAGATACTTCCTATATGACCCTGAACAAGTCACTTACCCCAAATTGCTGAGCCCTTGCTGCTCTTCTGTCTTAGAATTGATACTAAGACAGAAAATAAAGGTTTAAAATTTAATTTATTAGTCAATTAATGCTTCTCCTAGAAAGTAGGATTTTAGCAGAGATCTGAAGGAAGCTAGGAATAGAGGTGAAGGACAGAAATTCCACATTGTGAAAATGCAGAGTTTGAATCTATGATTTCATTAGTAAAGGGAACTTCCAAGGGAGAAAATTTCTTCTACCAACAATTCAATGCTTGTTGAACTGAATTAAATTCTGCAGATAGTGCCTACAAAATTTAATATTTTAAAAGAAAAATAATCAGAATAATCTGAGCAGCATGATACATAATTATATGTTATATCTAAATTTCATCTTTCATCTACTAAAAGGAAGCATGGTACAGTGAATACAGCATTGAACTTAAGAGTCAAGAGGACCTGGATTGAAGTTCCACCTCACATGCTTACAAATTGTATAATCTCACACAAGACACTTCACCTCAGGATGCCTCTGCTTTCTTATCTATAAAATGAAAGAGTTGAATTCAGAACCTTTAAGATCCCTTCCAGCTCTAAAGCTATAATCCTATGCTTCTTTGAGGAATTACTTTATGAGGCTTAGAAAGTAAAACAATAGGTGTTTGCAGGCAAGAATTGATTCATTTTTGTCTTTTTATCTCCAATGTCTAACATAGTACCTGGCACATAATTAATAACATTATTAATAAATACAGGTGGAATCTCAAGTATTATAGTTATATTTGCCAAAAAAATACTTAAGTACTTCTTTAAAACTAAAATAAAAACTAGATTTATGTCCAAAACTTTTTTGGTAAAGACCATGAGATTAGGTGTCACTCAGTCCTGGTCAACTTGAAAACACTTGTTGATGATAATGAGGACAGGCAAAAGGTTCACAGACACTACAACAGACTAATGGTAAAATCTCTCTTGTCTAGAATACGGGTATTTCAGTGGTCCTGAGTTTGGGGTCCAGAGTGAAAAAATTAAAGTCACTCTAAATTCTTTAATGTTGGCTGATTTTGGTTTCTCATCTATATAAATGATGGGAAAAGAATGATAATTTGAAAATACCTGCTTCATGGGTTAAACAAACACTCTCACTCCCTCCTCCCAAATACCAAGTAGAAGAGTCAAATTTCAAAATAAAAAGTCTGAAAAAGATCCTTAAGGATTATAAGAATAACTAGAGCTTACTTCAAATGAAATTAGAATCAATTAATATTACACCCCCTTTACTACCTCATGCCTTAAACACCTGAGTGATGAGGCTGATGGAATAAGTTAAATTGTATCTTCAACATGAGAACAGCTGAAACACCTGATGAGGACAGATTATAAAATGGAATGAATGAGGTTAGATGCCCCCAAATTGATGATAAAGGGCAGTCAGTAGTTTTATCCAGAGTTAATGTGGAAGTCTATGAATTTTTTCTATTTGATCCAATAAATTTCATTAGTGTGCTCAGATCTGGCTCACTTAATTATCTTAAGAACTTCATTTAATATTTTATCTCTCTGCCTGAGTGTCTGGGAGCTTCTGAAACTCAATATATCATACTGTAAATCTAGATAAAAGGGGTAAGTTACATTGTTTATATGTAACTGAAGGAGAATTGGTTATTTCTTCAGGGTTCATCTACACTAAATGGCTACTCAAAGTTTGGGTTTGGGTTTTGAACTGTATTGTGTAACTTCTGAGTCAGAAACTCTCCAGATACATACAACATTGTGACTAGAGAGGAAGAGGTTGCAACAGATAGTGTCATTATATGTCTTTGACTACTGAAATTTGAAGTCAGATTTAAGGCCTTTATAGTAGTATTTTTATGTGTATTCAGTGCTCACCAAAAAGTAGCTGCTTAATAAATGTTAGATTTCTTGAATTCTTGATCTCCAAGTATCTAATCTAATTATTTTGTTATATTGAAATTATGTTATATAGATTACTACTGAAATCGAATGAGCTTCCACTGGAACATGAACATATACATATATGCAAGTTCCTTTCTTAAAAGGCAAATTTCTTTCATATATGTATATACATATATACATACACACATATATGTTTTAAATCCAAATATAGGCCTTGCAGAGGAGGCTCTAGGTCTTACAGACAAAGTAATCAATCAGCAATATACTAGTTCAAATTCTGCCTCTGACTCATATAAGCTTTGTGGCCATGAGTGAATCACCTTACTTCTCAGTTTCCTCATGTGCAAAATGAGTATAATAAAACCTGTAGCACCTATCTCCTATGGCATTGTTAGACTCAGTGCTCTTTATAAATCTTAAAGCACCATTTAAATGTCAGTTATTATTATTATTCATGTCATTCTCATCCTTTTCAATGCAGTTCAAATAAGAACTGATCCTAGAACAACTCACTAGCTTCCTAGGATTGTTTTACATCAAATGCTCTATGGAAGGCTGCACAGGTGGGAAAAAAGAACTACCTTTTTAATTAAATGAAATTATTGGGATATAACCCCATCTAATGTAAGCACACTGAAGGTATCTTCAGTCTAACTCAAATAACAGAGAAAAACAAGGATCCTGTTACACATGATTTTGATTTTTTCTTCTAGTAGGTTTTTATGTAAGGTCCTTTAAGGTCCTATGGTACTACCCTTTCAAATGGAGTTGTTGAGTGCTAAGTTAAGGCTGTTGATCAGAGAGTCCTATGAGTTACAATTACAATTTGACTCATAACTGATTAAAATAATTTCATCTTACACGCTATAAACTATAGCATGCAGTAATTATAGAGATATCAGAACAGTTCTGCAATTGTGGGACTAATATAATTCATCTAATTACAAAGAGATGAGAATTTGGTTACTAATCATAAGATAAGGTAAGGGTAGAGGCAGGTAGTCGCCTCAGTGGATAGAGTCAGGTCTGAAGACCGAAGGTCCTGGATTTAAATCTGTCCTCAGAAGCTTCCTATTAGAGTCACAACTCTTAATTGCTCAGGCCTTACCACTCTTCTGCCTTAGAACTGATACTTATTATCAATTCTAAGACAGACGGTAAGGGTTTAAAAAAATACAGGAGGGTCATTCACAGAGAGTACACTTAACCAAAACCCACAAAGAGAAGTGATATAGGAAGCAAAAGACAGATTTCACAACTGCAACTGCTAAGCATTAACCTAGAAGAAATGTATACTGAAGACACTGTTAAGAGATAATTCTGACCAAACATGGGGGCAGCTGGGTATCTCAGTGGATTGAGAGCCAGGCCTTGAGATGGGAGGTCCTGGGTTCAAATGTGGCCTCAGGCATTTCCCAGCTGTGTGACCCTGGGCAAGTCACTTAACCCCCATGGCCTAGCCCTTACACACTCTTCTGCCTTGGAACCAATACATAGTATTGATTCCAAGATGGAAGGTAAAGGTTTATATAAAAAATAATAATAATAATTCTGACCAAACAGAGGAATTAACAGTTAGGGAGCAGAGAATCAAAGAAATTACACAGTGTATCAACTAGTTTAACTAAGATGTCACACCCTATGAATCAATTCAGCTTAACAATAGAAACATTTACTTTACAAAGAAACTGTGTTCAAGAATCTTTTGCAGACAATTATACAGAAAGAAGACACCAAAGTTTCAGAGTTCTGAGTTACTCCAAGCACATGGGCTTTCCTCATTCATGTGTCTCCTTGTCAGGTTTCTGTTGGTGTGTGCCTACCCTTCCCAATGGATACAAATTGCTTTGGAAGGACAGTGTGACTGAGATTTATACATGGTTTACAAAGTATTTATTATCCCAGCATTACAAGTACCTGCAATATTTTTACTTCTTTTGCTTTATTGTATACAGAAAATCTATAATACTGTATACAAAAAATCTACAAGTGTTAATATAGCTGGTTTTGTGTAAATGAATGAACATTAATGAGTGTCCAAGAGTGAGAGTAATAAAGTAAATCTTCCCTCCACCTATATATAACAAAATTATTCATAGAACCTCAAGAAAATTTGAGTGTAACCATTTGCTAATAGTTCTTCTCTAGGTTCCACCTGTCAATGTGAGAACAGGAATAAATAAATGAACCCATAGAGTAAGTGTGAGATGTAAGGCTAAAAAGTGTGAGTGGTGGATATTAATTTTTAATTTATAGCGGCCAGTCCCCTTACCCCACAAAATCATTTAATCTACATTTTTAAAGCTTTTTGTTCTATATAGCTCAGAGATTTGTAGATATTTATTGTGGTAAGATATTTTTAAAATGTTATTCTTAAATTTTGTAGATCAGTGTTATATATTAGCAATTGTGGGCAATAGTTTTGACTGGAATGATTTGACTGGAACGTGCAGTACAGTTTATTATTTAATTTAAAAGAATAAATCTGAAATCTGTATTTCTAATGCAGAGATCAGACAGCTGCTGTTATTCTGTCATTTCAGTTGTATCTGACTCTTTATGAGCCCTTTTGAGATTTTCTTGGCAAAGATATTGGAATAGTTTGCCATTTTCTTCTCAAACTCATTTTACAAATGAGGAAACTGAGGCAAACAGGGTTAAGTAACTCATCCAGGGTCATGTACTTAGTATCTGAGGCTAGATTTGAACTCACTAAGATGAATCTTCCTGACTTCTGGCCTAGGGCTCTGTCCATTGCACCAGCTAACTGCCTTTATAAAAGATAGCAAGTTTACATACATATATAGATATAGATATAGATACATATTCCCAGTCAATAGGTCATATAGATAGGCATTCAATAGTTGCTTAATTTTGCAACATTTCAATTATGTCCTTGCATGATCTGAATTGAACAATAAGGACAAAGCTATTAAAGGTTACTGCAATTATACTATCAAGTGGTAATGATCTGCTTCTTAATTAACATCACAAATTCCTCCATTTCTATGGAAAAAAAGAGCATTTAGCTATTTGTTCAATATTTCTTCATCTGAGTTCAGACTTGAACTCAAGAAAATGAATCTTCTTGATGGGTCTCTACCCACTTTTCTACATAACTGATAAATTTTACATTTGTCAAATCCAAATGACATTTTCTTATCATGGAGAAGAATTCTACAAAATGGAAAAACTGCTTAATGTAGTATATGTGGTAATGTCATCTGTGTACATCTAATGACTAACAATATATTTGAGTCTGAGTTACTTCTTAAAATGGAAGTTATATTTAGTAACTTTGGGGAGAGAGGATAAAATAATAAGGAAAAGACATAACTGTAAGAGGCTTAAAACTGTCTCCCTGAAAGACGCCATATTTTAAATCAATTTTTCTTAAAAATTATTGTTCTAGTAAAGGAATTTTCCATTTGGACATCAACTACCTTAGCACTTTTGCTATACTTGGACCTATTTTACATATGAATAAGGCATGAGTGCAAAAATGAGTCAAAGGGTTTGAAGTATAAAATAAAGGCAGAATAAATGTCAACACTTTTGGATGGAGTGTTTAATAATCACTGAATCAATAATAAGTAGCTCTTTATAACTCTAGAACTTTTGGAATACTTAATTAGCTCTTTGACCAATATAGTATCTTCTTAGGAGTATATGTAGAAATTTTGTTAGTGATTCAAGGTTTTATATAGAGTCTATAGATGTGCCTAAATATCAACAGCAATAGTAGCCAGCATTTTATAGGGCACATCAAGGTTTGCAAAATGTTTTAAAAATATTATTTCGTTTTGTACTCTATTCAAAGTCACTGGTATTCTTATCTTTTGGCAAAATATAGCTGATACCTGTTGTTTAAACATTATAAGCTCAGCAGAACCAGATCATTGTACCCAGTAATTGTAATAATGAGGAATGATCAAATGTGATAGACTTCGCTACTAACAACAATACAATGATCTAAGACAGTTCTGAAGAACTTATGAAAAAGAATGCTATCCACCTCCAGAGAAAGAACTGTTGGAGTAAAAATGCAGGTGAAAACATGATTTATCACTTGTTTATTTGGGTATGTTATTTGGGAGTTTGGCCTATAGAAGTGATGGCAAATTTATGGCACAGGTGCCAAAGATGGCACACGGAGAGTTCTCTGTGGGAACTCAGCCACCCCCAACCCTGTGTTCATTAGGAACTCAGGTGGAGCTTCTCCCCTCCCCCTCTCTACCAGGTCTGATGACATTTATCCCATCCCCCACACCTCTGCCCAGCAGCCAATGGGAGTGCACAGGGGGTAAGGTGGGGAGCTCATAGGCAGAAGAACTGAAGGGGAACTGAGTGCTGGGGTCATGTCCATCCCCCTCTCTATACTCACTGAAGACATCCTTCACTTCACCCACCCCTCTATCCAACAGTTCAATGGGAGCACTTCCTCCTGCCCCCTGTGTGAAGTAAGGGGAAGTATGGTGCATGGTCTGGGGGAAGGGGAGCCATGGCACTAAGTCTGGGAGGTTGGGTGGGTGTGGGGGTGGGGCCCAGCACTCTATCTCTAAAAGGTTCAACATCACTGGTCTATATAATATTATTTGCTTACAAAAATTAAAAATATGGAAATGTTTTGCATGATAATACAGGTATAACCTAGATTGAATTGTTTATCAGCTCCCAGAGGGGGGAATACAGGGAGGGAGGGAGGGAGGGAGGGAGGGAGGGAGGGAGGGAGGCAATATAAATCATATAACTTTGGAAAACTTATGTGGAAATTTGTTATTAAAATTTAAAAATTAAAATTATAAGTTCGGGCTTTTATCAGAGAGGAAGATTACTAAAGTACATTATTAGGAATTCATGCACCACTCTGAAGTATTTGAGCCAAAGTTCATTCTGTTTTGCAAACAAATGAGACATTCCAACATCTTCCTTAAAATAGGTATTGTCATTCATGATGTTAAACAATCAATTAAAGGATCAACACATATTTATTAAGCATTCATTAGACATAGCACTAGAATGCAGATACAAAAAAAATTGTATGCTCCCTCCTCTCAAGGAGCTTATATTCTATCAGGAGAAACATGTATAAATGTAAATATATACAGAATAAAGATACTTGGAAGAAAAACAAGGTAGTTAAATACAAGGTATTTTCAGAGGAGGTAAACCACCAATTGGGGAAGGATCAGGAAAGAATTCATGTAGGAAGTGGTACTTGAGCTGCATCATGAAGAGAAGATTAGTATAAAGGAAAGGAGAGGAGGAAGAGAATTTCTTGGATAGAAAATAACCAGTTGAAACAGGTGATGGAGTGTCATGTGGGAGAGTACAGTTTGGATGAAGTGCAGACTAGAGAAGTGCTAATAGAATACAAGATTTATGATCCATGTTTAAGCCAACCTGAACTTTTTCTTGAATTAATTTGTTTCTAGAAATTTTCCACTTTCTGCTTTTGTCATTATTTTTCTCTTTTCTGATTTTTTCTTCTTAAGTCTCTAAAGCAAGGGTCCCCAAACTTTTTACACAGCGGGCCAGTTCACTGTTCCACAGACCATTGGAGGGCCAGACTATAAAAAAAAAACTATGAACAAATCCCTATGTACACTGTATATATCTTATTTTAAAGTAAAAACAAAAAACAAACAAAAAAAACAAGAATAAATACAACATTTAAAATAAAGAACAAGTAAATTTAAATCAATAAACTGATCAGTATTTCAATGAGAACTATGGTCATCCTGTGCTCCTCTCACTGACCACCAAAGAAAGAGGTACCCTTTCTGGAAGTGCAGTGGGGGCCAGATAAATGGCCTCGGGGGGCTGCATGTGGCCCACAGGCCATAGTTTGGGGACCCCTGCTCTAAAGTATAGTTTTTGACTGATGTTGAATTACTTTTTTCTCTGTGTTGCTTTGATCCCTATCAACTTAACTTCTCTCTACTTTTGCCTTTCACTCTGGTTCTAGCATATATCAATTTCTGAAATATTCTCTTTTGGTATGGTTGGTATACTGGTTGGCTTCATGCCATAAAACTCAAAAGGAGGTTCTTGAAATTCCAGTCTAAGTATTCTGATCTCTTTTTCAAAATCAATCAAGATATTAGCATTATTTTTATATGTTTTATTATTAGCTAGTATTTCTGGAGTTCATGTTAAGTGTAAATTTTCAGTGCCTTTAAGTTCTTCAGCATTTCTCTCTTCCAATTTAAATAACTAATTAATTTTTCCTTTGTTGTTATTGCTGTTTGTTCATTTTCAGTGGTGTCTGACTCTTCATGACCCATTTGGGGGTCTTTTTGACAAAGACATTGGAATGATCTTGTAATTTCCTTCTTTGGCTCATTTTATATATGAAGAATTAAGGAAAACAAGGTAAAGTGACTTGCCCATGGTTACACAGCTAGTAAGAGTCTGATACCAAATTTGAACTTAAGAAGATGAGTCTTCTTCTTGACTTCAGTTCCAGCATTCTATCTATTGTACCACCTAGCTGCCCCCATTTTTGCCTTTATTTCCTCTTATTAGGGCTTATTTGTTGTATGAATTATCCTGCAATAATCTGCAATAATGCACTGTTACACAACTTAAATTAAATAACATCAGAAACAAAAAGCAATATCAAATCCTTGCCTACAACTGTCAAGATCTGTTTCCAATTTTATTAGAATATATTGTGGAGGCAGAGTGAAAAACAGTAATGTCTTCAGTCCATTTCACTTGTGTTCATGGTTTGTCAATGTTAGAAGTGAAGGGAGGGAGGGAGGGAGGGAGGGAGGGAGGGAGGGAGGAAGGGAAGGAAGGAAGGAAGGAAGGAAGGAAGGAAGGAAGGAAGGAAGGAAGGAAGGAAGGAAGGAAGGAAGGAAGGAAGGAAGGAAGGAAGGAAGGAAGGAAGGAAGGAAGGAAGGAAGGAAGGAAGGAAGGGAGGGAGGGAGGGAGGGAGGGAGGGAGGGAGGGAGGGAGGAAGGAAGGGAGGGAGGGAGGAAGGAAGGAAGGGAGGAAGGGAGGAAGGAAGGAAGGGAGGAAGGAAGGAAGGAAGGAAGGAAGGAAGGAAGGAAGGAAGGAAGGGAGGGAGGGAGGGAGGGAGGGAGGGAGGGAGGGAGGGAGGAAGGAAGGGAGGGAGGAAGGAAGGAAGGAAGGAAGGAAGGAAGGAAGGAAGGAAGGAAGGAAGGAAGGAAGGAAGGAAGGAAGGAAGGAAGGAAGGAAGGAAGGAAGGAAGGAAGGAAGGAAGGAAGGAAGGAAGGAAGGAAGGGAGGGAGGGAGGGAGGGAGGGAGGGAGAGGACTGATATTTCTGATTTGTTCCTTTACAGTCTCAGAACATGAAAGAGTGTCACTCTCTCTGCTGTCCTCCATGTCAAGCTAATTAATAATCACAATGGTTCCAAGTAGGGAGAAAGAACCTGGCAGGACAAGGGTTTGGTGGTTGTGGTTATTGTTATTCTCCATTTTTGTTATTATTAAATGGGTCGGATGTTGTAATAGGATTGAATCTTTATGTATTTATTTTGAAACACTGACAATTTCTGGTGGGATACTATTATATCAACTGTAATGTGTGGGAGGAAATAATCTTGTTAATTAGACATATTCAACAGTAAAAAAGCATATAACACTATATCACCTTGTGTAAATCACTTGGCATTTCAAAAAAACTATTCAAATTTGTTTAGTCTTTCTAATGAGAGGTGTTTAGGGAAATTTGAAAATCTTACTTTATACAGGATTAAGGACAGCTTAGCCCTCACTCAGAAGCAAAATTCTTTAGGATACTAAAGACTGAAAGCCTTCTTCATTCAAAAGTGAAATTCCATTGTCAGGAAAATCACTAATACCCCCACCTAGGGGAATAGGTCTCATTCCTAGTACAGGATCTGCTGAAGTGAAACTGCTTCTTTAGTTGCTAGGAAACAACCAACTCATTATATGCCATTATCAGCACCCTAGAGAAGGAAACTGGCATCTGCCTCACATTTGGGGATATTGGAGATTGAAGTAATAGCACCGCAAGTGCTGCCAAAAATCCTTGGTCTCCCAGGGTTTGCTTTGCGACTACAGCAGGTGCTGACATCAGCCCTGTCTTTGAAGTTTTCATTCCTGTAGCTTTTTTCAAACAACTGAAGAGATTTCTCCCAATATTCCATATTTTCAAATTCAAACCTCTACATTTCAGCTAAGTTATTTCTCTGGCAAATCTAATGTGGAGATAGGTGGGTTGGGAAGAGCTATTTGAGGCTGAAAAATTAAAAGAGTTGTTGATTAAATGGAATTTATGGAATCTTTATGTCTGTAATTACTAAAATAATGTTCAATGTGGAAAGTAAAAGGAAACATAAAAAAAATCAGAAAGAAAACACAGGTACAAATGATTTTATTATCTTCTATTTAACTGATTATTATACATAATTTTATAATTATCCTGTGATCTAGGACCATGTTGGCAAACCTATGTCACCCCTGCCAGAGGAGGCTGCTCCCCTCCCCTTCTCCACACACATCTGATGACATTTCTCACAAGACCCACCCCTCTGCCCAGCAGCCAAGCCTATATCTGGAGGAATGCATGGCAGGGGGCAGGGGGGCAGGGCTCATATGCAGTGTGTTTGGGCATTTGGTCTCTAAAAAGTTTGCCATCACTGACCTAGAATGTTGTAGAGTTGTTGCCTCATACTTTCAGTATCATTGAATGTAATTATAACAACAACTAATATTTACATAATGCTTTAAGATTGGCAACGTAATTTATATACATTACCTTAATGATTCCTAACAACACCCCTAAGATGTAAGAACTATAGGTATTACTATTATGAAAATCAATAAATGCTACATTTCTTCATATAATTTATGCCCTTTTTAGCAGATCATTTGCTACTAAGATGGGACAGGGAAATATACCTGGATATTGCTTAATGTTGACAGAAAGAATGCAGGGGACTTCTAAGGCTGCAGCTTCTGAGGCCTAGAACATAATCTGTCACCTGTCTTAAGATTCTCAAGGTCTGGAAAGACAACCTAAGAAGAAACCTCCACATACTTTCAGGCCTTCATTCAATGAGTCTTTATTAAGCAGTCCTGAAGCAATATTTCCTATATAGACTTTTAACTATAATGCCATTTACATTTGGCAAAAATCAAGAGGGTCATACACCTATGTGCCTGCAATAAAGTTTTATGAACCAATGACATGTTGTATTGTCCTTGTCTTTGATATTAAAAAATCATAGGTAGACTTTAATTCAGTGGTAACACATTAGGGCTCAAAGAGGTAGCTGGAAATCCTGTAGAAAAACTCAGAGACTGGGGCTAGGATTTACCAGAGACAGAAGCACAAATAGTTTTGCTCCATGAGAAGGGCCAGCACATTCTATTCCAAAGAGATCAAAGGGGAAAAAACTCACAAGTACAAAAATACTTATAGCAGCTCTTTTTGTAATGTCAAAGATCTAGAAATTAATGGGGTTCCTATGAGTTGAGGACTTACTGAACAAATTATGGCATATAATGTAATTGAATATTGCTGTACTATAATAAATGATGAAAAGGTGGTTTAAAAGAAATCTGGGAATACTTTTATAAACAGATATAAAGTACAGTAAGAAAAGCAGAATGAGAAGAATAATTTAGGTAGCAAAATTGTAAACTGTGATGCAATGACTAACCATGATTCTAGAAGATTAATCATAAACTATGTTGCCCGTCTCCAGACAGAGAGATGATAGATTCAAAATACAGAATGAGACCTCTCTTTTTAGAAATGGATTATGTAGGGATTTGGTTTGATATTCTATGCATATTTGCTCCAAGGGTTTTGTTTTACCTTACCTTTTAAATTGGGAATGAATAAATAGGGGGAAATAAAATAAATGCTTATTAATTGAAAAGCAAAATTTTCAATTAAAAAAAAGAAGGGTCAACACATTCAGAGTCCTGTCTGTAAGTCAGATATATACAAATGCCCCAAGGAACTCCTGAGGGCTTGGGAGCTCTTGGGTCACTTAGCTTTTGAAGTGACTACCTGGAATATCATTGCCCTAACAGTGACTGCATGTCCCCTGCTTTCCTAATTACCAGTTTCCCTTAAGGTTAGAAAGCAATGACCATCAAAGTGGATAGGTGTCACCCCACATCAGTCAATGAGCTCTGTGTAGAGGAGATGGAATTTGAACTGCCCCTTGAAAAATAGAACTGGATAGGCAGGAGTAAGGGAGAAGGGCACTCCAGGAGGAAGAAACATAATCAAAGGCAGAGAAATGGAACAGCTGTAGGGTCTATTTGGCCTACCTCATACTAGATCTTCCCTAACATATGCATTTCTCCACCCTGACTCTGAACATCCTTTCCTCACATCTTTGTTTCCTGAAATTAATCTTTTCTCCTTTGTTCTTTCCTCCCAAATTGTTTCCAATATAAGTAGGCTCTATGCTGCTCTACCCCCAAACTGAACCACTAAAAGTTCTCTATATTTTCCTGTATGATCCATGCTCCCTGGATCACATTGTGATGAGACTCCTATTTTGTTTCTTATCCTGTCATTTTAGTAGATATTGAGCTTCTTTACCACTATCCCAACAACCCTATGCCTCTAGAAACCTGCTCTGAAAAAGGCCTCGCTTCTCCCACATTCCCTGACTCAGTGGAAAAACGGGAAGGGTAGAGCTATTCCTCCCTTGCTAATGACACTTCCAGGAAATTGATTCATTGATAACATGCCACTTCTCATTTTAAGTCCATGCCAATTTATACTAGCCATTTCAAATCTCCACCACTATCCCCCTTATGCCTCCAAGCTGTATAAGAGCAAACACTATTTTTACTTTCTTTTCACAACCAGAATTTTTAGTCAGGCACGTGGAACAGAAATGCTTGTTGACTGATTGATTAATGCCCTTCCTTAAGGGCTTCAGCATCTGATTGGCATTTTTCTTTTTTACTACAACTTCAAAGACTTCCACATACATATTGACACTAATAGCATGGTTATAACCTCAGCTTAATCTCAAAAACCCTGTGTTTGCTATCCTTCTCTCTAACAACAATGTCCTTACCTATCATCTTTCTTATTCTCCACTACGATTACTACTGAAACTTTTCTATGCTGGTATTTGTGCAACTGGCATTTCAATTATTAGCCCCTTTTTGGCTAAACTTGACACCCTGGCTATCATGACTAATATGTCCATCCACTTCAATAATGCATTCATTCATCATCATCATCATCATCATCACCATCATCATCTCTCTCTCCTTACCTTTTGGTTCCTTGGCATCCTTTAAAATCTCAGCTAAAACTCTTAAACTATAAGAAGTCTTTCCCAATTCTCTTTAATACTACTACCTACCCTCTGAGATTATCTCCAACTTATTCTGTATATATCCTGTTTGTACATAGTTGTTTCCATGTTGTAAACTCCATTATATTAGTAAAATCCTTGAGAAGAAGGAAAATTTTCACCTTTCTTTCTCGCCTGGGTTTAATACAGTCCCTGGCAAATAATAGGCACTTACTAAATGTTTGTTGATTTCACTTCAATTCACTAATTCCCTACATTTCCCTGTCCTTGAAATTTCCACTGTACTAAAACTAGACTTGAGCAATTGGAAAAGCATTAACTGCTCACGGGTAGGACAAGCTAATATAATAAAAATGACCATCCTACCCAAACTTATTTATCCATTTAGTGGATAAATTTACCCATTGAACTTCCAAAAAAATTTTTTTACTGATTTAGAAAAAAAACATAAAAAAAGTTCATTTGGAAGAACAAAGGATCAAGGATATCCAGGAAAATAATGAAAAAAAATACAAAGGAAGGTAGCCCTGTAGTCCCAGATCTCAAACTATATTATAAAGCAGCAGTCATCAAAACAATTTGTTACTAGCTAAGAGACAGAAAGGAGGATCAGTGGAATAGACTTGGGGTAAGTGACCTCAGCAAGACAGTATATGATAAACCCAAAGATCCCAGCTTTGGGGACAAAAATCCACTATTTGATAAAAACTGCTTGGAAAATTGGAAGACAGTGTGGGAGAGATTAGGCTTGGATCAACATCTCACACCCTTACACCAAGATAAATTCAAAATGGGTGAATGACTTGAACATACAGAAGGAAACTATAAGTAAATTAGGCAAACACAGAATAGTATACATGTCAGCCCTTTGGGAAGGGGAAAGATTTTAAAACCAAGCAAGACTTAGAAAGAGTCACAAAATTTAAAATAAATAATTTTGATTACATCAAATTAAAAAGGTTTTGTACAAACAAATCCAATGTAACCAAAATCAGAAGGGAAGCAACAAATTGGGAAACAGTCTTCATAAAAACCTCTAACAAAGATTTAATTACTCAAATTTACAAAGAGCTAAATCAGTTGTACAAAAAACCAAGTCATTCTCCAATTGATAAATGGGCAAGGGACATGAATAGGCCATTTTCAGATAAAGAAATCAAAACTATTAATAAGCACATGAATAAGTGTCCTAAATCTCTTATAATCAGAGAGATGTAAATCAAAACAACTCTGAGGTATCACCTCACACCTAGCAGATTGGCTAACATGACAGCAAAGGAAAATAATGAATGTTGGAGGGGATGTAGCAAAGTAGGGACATTAATTCACTGCTGGTGGGGTTGTAAACTGATCCAACCATTCTGGAGGGCAATTTGGAACTATGCCCAAAGGACAATAAAAGACTGTCTGCCCTTTGATCCAGCCATAGCACTGCTGGGTTTCTACCCCAAAGAGATAATAAGGAAAAAGACTTGTACAAGAATATTCATAGCTGCGCTCTTTGTGGTGGCCAAAAATTGGAAAAATGAGGGGATGCCCTTCAATTGGAGAATGGCTGAACAAATTGTGGTATATGTTAGTGATGGAATACTATTGTGCTAAAAGGAATAATAAAGTGGAGGAATTCCATGGAGACTGGAACAACCTCCAGGAAGTGATGCAGAGCAAAAGGAGCAGAACCAGGAAAACATTGTACACAGATACTGATACACTGTGGTACAATCGAACGTAATGGACTTCTCCATTAATGTCAATGCAATGTGCCTGAACAATCTGCAGGGATCTAGGAGAAAAAACACTATCCACAAGCAGAAGACAAACTGTGGGAATAAAAACACCGAGGAAAAGCAACTGCTTGACTACAGGAATTGAGGGGACATGTCTGAGGAGAGACTCTAAATGAGCACTCTAATGCAAATACCCACAACATGGAAATGGATTCGAATCAAGAACACATGTGATACCCAGTGGAATCACGTGTCGGCTATGGGATAGGTGGGGGGGCGGGGGGGAAGAAATTGATCTTTGTCTCCAATGAATAATGTTCGGAAATGACCAAATAAAATAATGTTTTAAAAAAAAAGAAATATCCACTGTATTGAATCTCAGCTTTACATCATCCTCTTTCTCTGTTTTATCTGCTTTTACTTTCAGGTTTTCAATGTGGCTGAAAAAAGTTACAGAATTGGGCTGAGATCAACTGGCCCACCTCTAGCTGACTTCAAGTGGCTCCTCACCCAACATTCCTTTCATTCATTTCTCTTTTATCCCTTGGCAAACTCCCCATAACAGCTGTTATGAACTTTCTCTACATCCTCAAACCTCTAATCCCATTGCAGCCTTCCTCATTCTTTGCAAATCAATTTGCCTCTACCATACTGAAAAAATCTAGAAAAGTGGCTAGAACACCTTCATCTACCTTCATCTCTGCTTTAAAACATTCTTTCTACACTTCTACTTTCTTTCTTCCTTTCTATCTCAACAGAAGAGATGCCTCTCCCCCTTTCCATGTTCCACAGTAGCCTGTGTCAATCACCTTCCCTCCACCTTCCCACAGGATCTCGTTCCTACAATTATCCCTTCATTCACTAGAATTTTCAATCTCTCTTTTCCTATTCTCCTTTCTGCTTGAAAATATGTACAAATGTCTCCTATTTAGGAACAAAATCATTAGATTCTACATCAAGATCCTGAAACTGTCATTAGATTCTTTTTTTAAAAAAGATTCCATTTCTCTTCTTCCTTTTATGGTCAAATTTTCTAAATCAATACTTTATACTCAATGTCTTCATTCATTTATGTCACATATACTTTTTTAATCCCTGAAATCTGACTTTTGCCTTCACTATTCTAATGAAGCTATATTTTAAAAAATTACCACATTTAAACCCTAAATTTACTTCTTTTCTCCATCATTATTCACACTACTCTGTAAGCACTGCCCATCTCTCTTAAAACTCCTTCTTCAGCTGCAGTAATGCAATGATCTTCATTTTTCTACCTTCCTGATAAATCCTTTTTTGTCTTCTTTATTGGTTCTTTTTAACTCTCTTACCATTTAATTGTAGGGATTCCTGAACCTTCCTGTCATATATTCTCTCCTTTGGAGCATGGTAGTTAAACAAACAAGTATTTATTACAGGCTTACTATTTTTGAGAATTAGTTCATCTAAGTTATAGTAGAAGAAATAGTTATTACTAATCAACCTGGGATTGGGACCTATGAAAGTAAGATTAAAAGGAAATGAAACTATCCTTGGGCCTTAATTGTTCCAGGGCATTAAGTCCACAATTACTGATGAAGCTTTCTAGTTACCTAAGGTATAAATGTCTGGCATATGAGAAATTGGTGCTTCTCAGGCATTAGGGATTTCCTACAAATCAAGAAACCCTTCTGACTGGGTGCACCATTGTGACAAATAAGGAGAAGGTTTGTGTTCAGCTGAACCAATGTCATATCTTTGCTGCATATTCTTTCCAATTCCTAGAGTAAATTTCTCTTTCAAAAAAAAAAAAAAGGCTTACTATGTTCTATGCTTACTATTTCTTAAAGGCTTACTATGTATTGTGGTAAGCATTGTAGATAGATAGATATAAAAGCAAAAATTAAATCTGTCCTCAAGGGGCTTACATTCTAATAAGGGAAGTCAACACATAAAAGAGAGAAGGTGCTCCTGCAGGCATATGGTGGCTAAGTAGAGTAAATCAGAAGCAGAATGGAATGAAGAGTAGCTGGCCTCAGTCCTTCCTCAAAACAGAGATTTCATTCAAGAGGAACTTACTGATTGGGGAAGGGAAGTGCAGAGGTAAAAGTGTTCTATGGTGAATCTCTAAAGGATTCAACCATTACCTGAATGTGGTTGACTTCTAGACTGTATTTTTCACACTAATCTTCTCTTCTTAGGTCTAGAGTAAATAGTCAATTCCCATTAGACATTTACATTTGGATGTACATCCAGCAGCCCAAATTCAGTGAGTTCAAAACCAACCTCATCACTTTCTGCAAAAAAAAAATCTAACACTTATTTTGGGCTTCCATGTATCATTCAAGGTTACTATCATTCTCCCAGTCACTAGGCCTGAAATGGCAAAGTCATTTTTGATTCTCCCTTCTCTTTGTGCCTCATATTCCTTCTAAGTCACCAATTTCTTAATAATATAACCTTGACTTTCATTTCCTTTCTACTATAGTTCTTGCCATCCTCATTCTACCCTTTTTTTCACCTCATATATAAATTAGTTCAGCAATGGTCTTAAATGGTCTTCCTGACTCCTCTCTTATGTATCTCTGTTCAATTACATATAATGACACCAATCTTCCTAAACTCTGCTGACATGTCAACTCTTTACTCAGAGACCTTAATAACGCCTCAGTGATTACAGATTCAAATTCAAGGTCTTTGGCCAAGCATTAAAGGTCCTCCAATATCTGCCCTCACCTACCTTTCCAACCTTATATGACTATTTCCCAACTGAAGTCATTTTTTCTGATCAGGACAACCCATTCTTCATCCCATGGACCTCATTCTTTTCTACCACCATGGCTTTCCTCATACTTCTTCCTCTGTCTAAAATGACATTGCTCCTTAATCCCACCTCCCTAAATCCTCAAAGGTCCAATTCAATTTTTACCTCCTCCAATGTCTGATCATCTCATTCCTTTGAATTTCTATCTGCTTTTCTAAATCCTTTATTTGATATTTAATTATATGCTATTTTGCACTGTTCAGAGGAAGTGTAGTATAGTAGACAGGAAACAGTCCTAGATTCAAGAAGTTCTAGGTTTAAGTACAGCTACAAAGAGATATATAATTAAGGGCAAGTCACTTAATCTGTTAGTATATCCCCTGAAATTATTAAAGACTGTAAATTTCAGATACATTGCTAATATGTATTGATAGAAGGGGCTTAAACACCAAGAATTCCTTACCCTGATGAAAAGGTCCGAACTACTTCCCGGTAAGCATGGCAGCAGTCTAAAGGCGGGTCACATACTCTCCCCAGCACACACCGATAAGGATTACCCCAAAAGACCTTCAGAATCATTTTCAGAGGAGTGGAGGAGATGAACTGTGGGGTGCAGCATTGAAGGTGCACTGGATTGGGACTTTTTAAGTCTATAAGATCCACCCAAACATGAGCTGATCCACTGTCTCCCCCACCCCTACCTACAGAGCCAGGAACAGAGCCAGTGCATGCCAAGATGAGCGAGCAAGGGCCACCCCTGGAGTGAGCAAGGGACACCTTTGGGTCCTTGGGAGTTGACTAGGACCTTAGGGGAAACACCCCCAAAAGCAGCTTGGCGGGAAACCCCAGTGCACGAGGGATTATAGACCTTAGGTGTACAGAGCCAGCATGCCCACCAGAACCAGGGACTGAGCGAGGAGTACTTCTAGATCGAGCAAGGGGCACTTCTAGGTCCTAGGGAGAAAACAAGGACCTCCGGAGAACCACCCCTGAAAGCAGCTAGACCAGAAAACCAGGCGGTCAGGAGAGCACAGACTATGAGTGCCCCTGGGAAGCTAGCACCGAGAAGAGCTGCAAAAGACTGCAGAGATTCGAGAGCTTGCCTCAGGCAAAATCCTTGCTCTTTAACTCCATGCACAGAGAACCTGCCCAGCTGACTCAGATCTCTGACTAAAGAGGGAAGGGAAAACATCCATAAAAATGGCTAATTGTACACAGGAGCCTCAAAATTCTTCCGAAAAATCCAAAAAGAAGGCTATGACAATCGAGAATTTTTACAGAAGAAAAACCCAGGCTACAGAGGAAATACTGGATGAAATTCCAACAAAGGCAAAACCAACAAAAACGGAAATTGTCCACAAGCCCTGGAAAAGTCTCAAATGGAGCTTATCATCAAAAAGATGGAAGCCTTCTGGAAAAAAAGTGGGAAATGGTTCTCCCCAAAATGAAGAAATCATAGCTCAATATCAAAAGATTAAAGTAGGAAAACAGGTCTTAAGGACCAGAATTGATCAAGTGGAAACCAATGATCTTGCAAAACAGCAAGAATTAATAAAGTAAAGTTAAAAGACTGACAAAATAGAAGAAAGCATAAAATATCTCACTGAAAAGGTGACAGATCAGGAAAACAGAAGAAGGAGAGACAATATGAAAATCGTTGATTTACTTGAAAAGCCAGAAATAAACAGAAACTTCAACATCATACAAAAGATGATGCAAGAAAACTGCCCTAAAGTTCTAGAACAAGAGGGGGAAATAGACATTGAAAGACTTCATAAAACACCTTCTACACTAACCCCCCCAAAAAACTCCAAGAAATGTAATTACCAAATTCCAGAGCTTTCAAACTAAGGAGAAAAATCCTACAAGAAGCCAAAAAGAGACAATTCAGATACAAAGGAGCAACAATCCAGATCACACAAGACCTGACAGCTTTCACACTGAAGGACCGCAAAGCCTGGAACACGATATTCAAAAAGGCAAGAGAATTGGGTCTTCAAACAAGAATCACCTATCCATCAAAACTGACTATACACTTCCAGGGGAAAGTATGGGCATTCAACAAAATAGAAGATTTCCAAGTATTTATAAGGAAAAGATCAGACTAACTGGAAAGTTTGACATCCAAACACAAAGATCAAGAGAAACATGAAAAGGTAAATATGAAAGAGAAGGAAAAGGAGGGAAATGTTTTTTTTTCATTCAAACTCTCTTCCTTAAGGGCTACAATTAGACCAAACTATATATATATATATATATATATATATATATATATATATATATATATATAAATCTATGGGGAAACTGTTATTTGTAACTCTCAAAAATTGTTTTCATTATTATAGTAAATAGAAGAATCATTCATAAGAAAAGATTGGGGCATTAAAGGCTATAAAATGATATGCAAAAAAAAGGGGTGGGGGGAATCGATGATGGTACTAAGAGATACCTGAAGAAATAAAATGAATAGAATAATCTTTGTCACACAAAGATACACATGGGAAGGGGAGGGGAAGAATACTCTTATAAGAGGGAGTGGAAGAGAGTGCTAATTGGTAATACTGGAATATCACTCTCAGTGAAATCAATTCTAAGAGGGAAGATCATTAGATCCATTGGGATCTTGAAGTCTATCTTATCCTACATGGTAAGGAAGAAGGGAAAACTAAGGGGGGGTAGGGTGGAGGAAGTTTAAAAAAAGGGATGGAAGGAGAGAGGGGAGGGAACTTAACAGACCCTAAAAAAACAAGAAGGGGACAAAAAGGGAGGGGCCAGAAAGGTAAGCATATCAAGAGAGGGGAATAGGGAGATTGGCTAAAAGTAAACCACTGGTTTAAAAGGATATAGCAAAACAAGAAAGGTCAGAACTAGGAGAGGATATCAAAATGCTAGGGAATTCATAAGTGACAATCATAACTTTAAAGGTTAATGGTATGAACTTACCCATAAAACGTAGACCAACAGGAGAGTGGATTAGAATCCAGAATCCTACCATATGTTGTCTACAAGAAACACACATGAGGTAAGTAGATACTCACAAGGTCAGAACTAAAGGTTGGAGCAAGACCTTGTGATATTTAAAATGGTTGAGGCCTTAAACTGTAGTGGTTAAAATAGTGAAAGATATAAATTGTGATAGATATAAGAGAGGGTGAGTAAATTTGACCGAAGAAATGTTTCACTACAGTGTCTTGGGTTTTAAAATCAAATATAAGGTGGTCGCCAGGGAAATATTCCCAATTATTCAAATACCCAAGTCAATTGGGTTTTATAGAGAATTTAATTAACAATACAATGAGTAATCAAAGAAAGAGAGAGTAAGAAAGGAATAAGTATGAAGGGCCTCAAGCCAATATGGCCTAGACCTGAGTCTTAAAAGAGAAATCAGTCAGTTTTTTATAACTCACCATAAGATCTGTCTAAGTAAGGATTTCTAATGACACCAGGCCAGCAGCATCTCAGCTGCTTTCACCAGCTCCCTCCTCCATCTGAATGTTTCAGAATCAGTCTCCTCAGAATGAGTCTCTCCAATCTGAATGTTTCAGAATGACCTCCAGCTCTTCTCTGAGCTCTTATTTTTAAGGGCAAAATCTTCTGTGTCACCTCCCCTAAGTCCTTACATCTACCAATCACAGTAGATGTTTCTAAAGGACCGCCCATTCTTAGTCCACACCTAAGAAGGTGTGGATTTTTGAGTAATTCACACCAGGAAAGCTCTGAGTAAGTTTTCTAGTTCTTTGTTCCTTGTAAATTCACAAGTTGCTTGACCTTTATAGATACTTAGCTTAAGAAAAGTATGGGTTTAAGTACTTTTCATTGTTCAGAAAAGAGTTTACAACTTTATCTTCCCCTAGGGCAGACCCAAGTAGGTAAAGTAGAATTCTCACATTCCTGCTTTAAGTAGAGCTCACTGCCCAAATGGGGAATGGTCTTAATCCAATCTTATAAAGTAGGGTCTGAGAAATTTTAAGGTTTACAACATATAGGGCCTCAACTGATAGAAAAAAGGCAGGAGTTACAATCATGATATCTAACAAAACCAAAGTAAAAATAGACCTGATTAAAATGGATAGGGAAGGTAAATACATCCTGATAAAAGGGAGTATAGACAATGAGGAAATATCACTAATCAACATGTATGCACCAAACTATATAGCACCCAAATTTCTAATGGAGAAACTAGTAGAATTGAAGGAGGAAATAGATAGTAAAACTATACAAGTGGGAGACCTGAACCTACCACTATCAAATTTAGATAAATCAAATCAAAAAATAAATAAGAAAGAGGTAAAAGAGGGGAATGAAATCTTAGAAAAATTAGAGTAAATAGATATATGGAGAAAAATAAATAGGGACACAAAGGAATACACCTTCTTTTCAGCAGCACATGGTACATTCACAAAGACTGACCGTATAGTAGGTCATAAAAACATGGCACACAACTGTAGAAAGGCAGAAATAAAAAATGCAATATTTTCAGATCATAAGGCAATAAAAATAATGATCAATAAGGGTACATGAAGAGCCAAATCAAAAATTAATTGGAAATAAATAATATGATTCTTCAAAATCACCTAGTCAGAGAACAAATCATAAAAACAATTAATAATTTCATTGAAGAAAATGACAATGATAATACATCCTTTCAAACTCTATGGGATGCAGCCAAAGCAGTAGTCAGGGGGAAATTTATATCCTTGATTTCATATATTAACAAATTACGGAGGGCAGAGGTCAATGAATTGGACATGCAAATCAAAAAACTTGAAAGCAAACAAATTAAAAAACCCCAGAAGAAAACCAAATTAGAGATCCTAAAAATTAAGGGAGAAATTAATAAAATTGAAAGTGATAGAACTAGTGAACTAATAAATAAGACTAGAAGCTGGTATTTTGAAAAAACAAACAAAATAGACAAAATATTGGTCAATCTAATTTTAAAAAAGGAAAGAAGAAAACCAAATTAACAGTATCACAGATGAAGAGGGATAACACACGTCCAATAAAGAGGAAATTAAGGCAATCATTAAAAACTATTTTTCCCAATTATATGACAATAAATATGCAAATCTAGGTGATATGGATGAATATTTACAAAAATATAAATTGCCTAGATTAACAGAAGAAGAAATATAATTCTTAAATAATCCCATATCAGAAAAAGAAATTGAACAGGCCATCAAAGAACTTCCCAAGAAAAAATCCTCAGGGCCTGACAGATTCACAAGTGAATCTCATCAAACATTCAAAGAATAGTTAATCCCAATACTATACAAACTATTTCACATAATAAACAAAGAGGGAGTTTTGCCAAATTCATTTTAGGACAAAAATATGGTACTGATCCCAAAGCCAGGCAGGTCAAGAACGGAGAAAGAAAACTACAGACCAATCTCCTTAATAAACATAGATGCAAAAATCTTAAACAGGATGCTAGCAAAAAGACTCCAGCAAGTCATCACAAAGGTTACTCACTATGATCAGGTGGGATTTATAACAGGAATGAAAGGATGGTTCAATATCAGGAAAACCATCCACATAATTGACCATATCAACAAGCGAAGCAACAAAAATCAGATGATTATCTCAATAGATGCAGAAAAAGCCTTTGAGAAAATACAACACCCATTCCTATTAAAAACACTAGAAAGCATAGGAATTGAAGGATCTTTCCTAAAAATAATAAACAGTATCTATCTAAAACCATCAGCCAATATCATCTGCAATGGGGATAAACTAGATGCATTCTCAATAAGATCAGGAATGAAACAAGGATGCCCATTATCACTTTTATTATTCAACAGTGTACTAGAAACACTAGCAGTAGCAATTAGAGAAGAAAAAGAAATTGAGAGTATTAAAATTGGCAATGAGGAGACCAAATTATCTCTCTTTGTGGATGATATGATAGTCTACTTAAAGAATCCCAGAGAATCAACAAAAAAATCGACAAAAAATCAACAACTTTAGCAAAGTAACAGGATACAAAATAAACCCACATAAGTCATCAGTATTTCTATATATCTCCAACACATCTTAACAGCAAGAATTAGAAAGAGAAATTTCATTTAGAATCTCCCTATACAATATAAAATACTTAGGAATCTATCTGCCGAGACAAACACAGGAACTATATGAACATAACTACTAAACACTTTCCACACAACTAAAACTAGATTTGAGCAATTGGAAAAACATTATCTGTTCATGGGTAGGACGAGCTAACATAATAAAAATGACCATCCTACCCAAACTTATTTATCTATTTAGTGCCATACCCATTGAACTTAAAAAAAACTTTTTTAATGAATTAGAAAAAAACATAAAAAAGTTCATTTGGAAGAACAAAAGATCAAGGATATATAGGAAAATAATGAAAAAAATACAAAGGAAGATAACCCTGTAGTCCCAGATCTCAAACTATATTAAAAAGCAGTGGTCATCAAAACAATTTGGTACTGGCTAAGAGACAGAAAGGAGGATCAGTAGAATAGACTTGGAGTAAGTGACCTCAGCAAGATAGTCCATGACAAACCCAAAGACCCCAGCTTTTAGGACAAAAATCCACTATTCAACAAAAACTGCTGGGAAAATTGGAAGACAGTGTGGGAGAGATTGGACTTGGATCAACACCTCACACCCTACACCAAGATAAACTCAGAATGGGTGAACGACTTGAATATAAAGAAGGAAACAATAAGTAAATTATGTGAACACAGAATAGTATACATGTCAGCCCTTTGGGAAGGGAAAGATTTTAAAACCAAGCAAGACTTAGAGTCACAAAATTTAAAATAAATAATTTTGACTACATCAAATTAAATAGTTTTTGTACGAACAAAACCAATGTAACTAAAATCAGAAGGGAAGCAACAAATTGGGAAAGAATCTTCATAACAAAACCTCTGACAAAGATTTAATTACTCAAATTTACAAAGAGCTAAATCACTTGTACAAAAAATCAAGCCATTCTCCAATTGATAAATGGCAAGGGACCTGAATAGGCAATTTTCAGTCAAAGAAATCAAAACCATTAATAAGCACATGAAAAAGTGTTCCAAATATCTGACAATCAGAAAGATGCATATCAAAACAACTCTGAGGTATCACCTCACACCTAGCAGATTGGCTAACATGACAGCAAAGGAAAGTAATGAATGTTGGAGGGGATGTAGCAAAGTCAAAACATTAATTCATTGCTGGGGGAGTTGTGAATTGATCCAACCATTCTGGAGGGCAATTTGGAACTATGTCCAAAGGGCGCTAAAAGACTGTCTGCCCTTTGATCCAGCCATAGCACTGCTGGGTTTCTACCCCAAAGAGATAATAAGGAAAAAGACTTGTACAAGAATATTCATAGCTGCACTCTTTGTGGTGGCAAAAAATTGGAAAATGAGGGGATGCCCTTCAATTGGGGAATGGCTGAACAAATTGTGGTATATGTTGGTGATGGAATACTATTGTGCTCAAAGGAATAATAAAGTGGAGGAATTCCATGGAGACTGGAACAACCAGGAGAACACCATACACAGAGACTGATACACTGTGGTACAATCGAACATAATTGACTTCTGCATTTGTATCATTGCAATGTCCCTGAACAATTTGCAGGAATCTAGGAGAAAAAACACTATCCACAAGCAGAGGACAAACTGTGTGAGTAAAAACGTTGAGGAAAGGCAATTGCAGAGGGGATATGATTGGGGATGTGGACTCTGAATGAACATCCTACTGCAAATACCAACAATACGGAAATGGGTTCGGATCAAGGACACATGTAACACCCAGTGGAATTGTGCACAGGCTATGGGGTAGTGGGTGTGGCAGGAGGGGAGGGAGGAAAAGAAAATGATTCTTGTGTCTAATGAATAATGTTTGAAATTGACCAAATAAAATGTTTATTTTGAAAAAAAAAAAGGTCCGAACTTAAGATCCTTACTATTTTTATAGTTTTTATTGATACCTTGTTTTCACATCATCTATATTTCCCCTCTGTACTCTTCTCCCCTGCCACTTAGAGAACTATCCCTTATGATTAAAAACTGTTTAAGGAGAAAGTGAAAAAACTAGTAAAACCAAAAAGCACATGGAAAAAAAATCTAGCATTAAAAGTAATGTTCCATATCTGTGATTAACCACTTTTCAAAACAGGGCTGGGGAAGGGTCTCCTCATATCTCTTCTTTTGGGGCAAGTCTTGCAGTATTATTTAACTTGATCTAGCTCCTCTACTAGATAGTTAAATTTATAAAGTTCAAGGAGCTTCTCTATGCTTCTGTAACCCCAGTAGCAAGTAGCTGAGAGTTATGCATATGAATCATTCAGAAAGCACTGTTTTAAAGGAATGAATGAGGATCATCAGCAAAATTGATGCACTCTTACAGTAGATGATTATGAGCTCCAAAATGAGGAGGTAACGAAGGTAATGTATGAGGCAGAGAAAAATATATGTCAATATCTACATATATATTTAAATCTGGGCCACATATCTATTCAGGCTATCCTATTTGATGGGTTGCAACATGAGGTAGATTTTTCATTGCAGAATGAATTCTCACTGCCACCAGTTCATTTCCAATTTGCCTCTACATAATATCATTTGAGTTACAGGAAGGTAACACAAATTAATTTTAAGGTTATTCTAAAACAAACACGATTAGAAACCTAAACTTGCTGATATATACACATAAAAACATACATAAGCACAAGCACCCAAAGAGAGTTCATTCCTAAATCTAACATAAATGACATTTGAATTAATTTTTTTATGTGGGGATATCCACTTAACTATTGCCCTCTTCACATGTATAATTAAAAGTTGACAAGAAAAATATATATTCCACAGACAGACAGAGACAGTCTCTCGCCTACTATGGAGCAATTTTAAGTAGCAGGTACTATAATATGTCAGCTATTTTTACTCACAGAACTTCTGTATAGCCCTTACAACAACAAAAAATAGCTACAATGTGATTAAAAGTAACTTAGAGGAAGCCAAATTACTGTGTTACTGTATAAAATAGATTTTCTCTTATGCCTGGAGACTTCAAATTTCTGCAATACTGGATAAAGTAAAAAAGTTAGAACTTTTAATACAGTAAATGGAAAAGATCAAATCATGTAAAATTGAAATTTCGTACTGGTGCAACAAAATTCATTCAATTCATCCAGTGCATTTCTTTTAAAAAAAACCTCAGACTTGGATTCAAATTCCAATGGTGCCCCAATTAACAAGCAAATTGACTACATCCCTGCCATTAACAGGATAGTAGTTCATTTCTTACCTGCCTAATCAGTTTCTCTATGGCTGACATCACCATAAGTCCTCTCCAAACAACTGGTGCAGTCTCTTCTACCAGGAAACCCATAGACATACTACAGTAAAAAAACAACAATAGAATTTTCACACATAAGAGATAAAAAGAAAATAATTATGGAAGACAGCTTAAGGTAATCAAAGAGGAAAATATACTTACCAAAAGATGCCATAATTCAAAAGGGGTCTCATTAAGTTACCTAAAACAGGAAAACAAATCACTGTTTAGAAAATGGAGTCATTACATCATTATAAATATGTCAACATGTTTTCTTGTCAACAGCTATCAGTCTTGGCAGTGAAAATGACTTTCTCCAATTATACCAATAGGTAATTCTTTCTCCAGATGAATTTAGAATGAGGGGTGATTATTTTAATGATTTTTTCAAAATTTATTCTGCAGCTTCTAATTCATTCAGTGCAGTTTTCAATAGTTCAGGCAAAACACAAAGCATGTCACTTACAGATTCCCATCAGGCCCAACTTCTTAAAATATTTTGTAAATAGCATCCTTTTATACAGAAACAATCCCTATGCAACTTGGGATTACTTTATATTCAAGAAACTGCCTCAATAAATAAATGTGAATAGTCAAAGCATTTTAAATTTCATATTTTGAATAACTTTCAAACCCTAATGTTAATCTGTTTATTTACTATAGAAAAGGAGGAACTGTACATCACAGTTCTCTCAAGATTGGCATATTCTTTCTTTTGTCTATATCTTCTCTTTTACCTCAAATTGAAGAAAAGCTTTAAAAGGATAGGAAACCTTAGATTTTGTACTGATGAAAAAGAAAAATATTACCAATGTCAAAAAATAGCATTCAAATAGAGAACAAAAAGGGGGGGGGGGGGTTATACTAACTGATGATAACTGACCAATGTAGTTTCTTATATTCAGCTATCAGCTTCACAAATAAGTTTTAAACAAATTTGTGATTTTGAATTTCAAATGTATGGAATTTACAAAATAATATACAAATTCATTTTGTATAAATCAAGACTTAAACTTGGATAATGTTCTGGATGAGTAGTGGCCAGACTATGGCATAAAGCTGGATAGGTTGTCTGCTGAATTAATCTATTAATAGACATATGTTGGAAAGACTATGCAAATGGTCGAAGAATTAGCTTAGCCCAAGAATAGATGGAGAAGGCCACCATGGATTGCATTTGGGAAACTACAAAACATTCATGATCTCAACCTACTCCTTAACATAATATTCTCCTGGTGATAATATATGTCTATAAGGCAAATAACACCATGATTTCTAAACAATTTAAATTGTGGGTGGCCCTAAGGCAAATGGAGAGGTAAATTAGATTTAAGTAGACTTCACCACATTGTCATCAGGGACTTATTAAAAAATGATGTAAAAAAATTAAACAAATATGGTCCATAAAAGGAGATGGGTTAGTCATGAAACTTCGAAATATCAAAAGTTGCACTGGCATCTATAAAATAATAAACCATCAAGAATTCATGAAGAGGCATAGATAAATTCATTCAAGATGATAGAGCATGAATGATTTACAATCCAAACCAATCAATGACAGGCAATTTAAAATAAAAATTTCAAATAATATATTTTAGACAGTAACCCTTACACATCCTTACACACTGGCACACACTAAAAAAAGACAACATTCCTAAGGTTTAGGAGATTAAATAAGAATAGAAGAAGCACAGAGTGAGCTCTAAATGGATGTAGTTGAAAAGAATTATAAGAGAATGAAGAGAAGCACTTTGGAGGACTATGAGTATAGATAGAATCTTTAACGAAACAAGGAATAAGAGTAACCATAAGAGATAAAAAGACAACTTCAATTAAATGAAATTAGAAAACCTTTGCATCAATAAAATCAATGTAATTAGAATAATAAAAGCAATGAATTAGGGGAGAAAATACACAGCAAATACTTTGGATAAAGGTCTGATATCCAAGATACATATAGTAGCAGTAGTCTCTTGGTAACCGAGGATGACGATTGTCTTTGTGGGTTTTCATCTATGGTGTATAGATGAGTGTGCACAAAGACACTTGTGAGTGAAGGAGATTTTAAGTGGAAAAATCGATGCACAGAGACAGTCCCACTCTCTAGGCATTGGAAGCCTGGGTCCATTGGCACGAAAAATCATTACACCTGGAGACTTCCTCAGCTGCATTGGATGGCCATGTTGTCTTTTGTGCTCCAACATGCCCTAAGCACTCCACAGTGCTTTGCTGCGTCGCCCGTTGAACCTTCTTATTTGTTTCTTCTGTCTGTTCGGCCGAAACAGTCTTCACATGCTGGGTGAGCAAAGCCTTAGTTCACCACGGGTCTAGGACCCAATGGCTACCCTCCCGAGGTTAAGCTGGCCTGTCGAAGCCGTTGCCAAGATACATATGGAATAGATTTAAATATACAAGCACAAAAGATGAATGATCAAAGAATATAAATTGTTTTCAGAAGAAGAAATTCAAACCATCAACAACTGAGAGAATGCCCCAAATCACTAATGATAAAAAACATAGAAATTAAAATTCTGAGATCTGACCTCATATTCATGAGGCTGTCAAAGATGATGATGAAGGGGGCATATGGATAGCTCAGGAGTTTGAGAACCAGGCCTAGAGATGGGAGGTCCTAGTTTCAAATCTGGCCTCAGACACTTCCCAGATGGTGTGACCCTGGGAAAGTTACTTAACCCCCATTGCCAAGCCCTTACCACTCTTCTGCCTTGGAACCAATACATAATATTGATTCCAAGACGGAAGGTAAGGGTTTAAAAAAAAAGATGATGATGAAAATAGTAAATGGTGGGAAGAGCTATAGGACAATAAACACACTAAGGCATTGTAGATGAAACTGGTCAATCTATTTTGCAAAATATGAAATGACATTACAAAAGGCACTGAACTGAATGGAAGGAAGAATCATTGAAACATTTTAAAATGCACAGAAGAGAAGAGCAGAAAGAATGATAAACAGAAGAGCATCAAAAGTTACATTTTGAATTTTATATGTGTATATATATATATATATTTAAAGAAACAAATTAGACTTTATAGAAATTTGAAATTTCACATGCAATATTCTTTTCTTATATGTGGAATTATCCATTTTTAAGGTATTAAAATATTTTGTTATCAATATTTTACATAAATACCAGATATTGAAATTATATCCAATGGGGAAGTAAAAAAAGTTACTGGTAAAAAAAAATTTTTTTAATAACTTAACAATTACCCTGTCTCCCTCAAATTTCTCCCTTTGCCAAATCTCCAGACACCTGATAAAGTAACATTTCAAAAATATGTCTAACTCTTACTCAACATTCCAGTGACTATTATTTCTAGGTTCACATATAAATTATCCCATTTGTAATTTAAAGCCCTTCATAGCCAGACTCAAATCTATCTTTAAAACCTTATTCTACATTACTCCCTCTCATGAGTTATTGGATCTGGCCAAAAAGACATTCTTACTGTTGTTTAGATAGAACATTCTATTTTGATCTCTGTCTTTGCACAGCCATTAATGGTGCTGGAATACACTCCTTCACTCCTCTGTCTTTTAGAATCACTAGTTTCTATCAAAGCTCAGGTCAAAAGTTGATCCCTCAGCTGCTAATGCCCCCAACCTGATTTTATTTCAATTGTTTTATTCTAAACATAACAAACTCCAAAAAAGATGAGCAACTCCATGTTTGTAAAAAAAAAAAATTGTATTTGTAACACAAATCTTTACCATATATTGCTTGCTTGCTTTTCTCTCCAAGCATCAACCAATCAATCGATATAAATTTATGAAGTACCTATTAATACCTGGCAAGACACACCCAAGAACTATATGAATGCAACAATAAAAGACCTCTAACATGAAGAGAGTCAGATTTAAACAACTGTAAAAACATTAATTTCTCATGGATAGACTGAACCATTATAATAAAAATCATGATTCTAATTTACCTATTCTGTGTTAAGCCAATCAAACTACCCAAAAATTATTTCATAGAGATAGAAAAAAATAATAAAATTCATTTAGAATGAATGGGCAAGAATATCAAGAGAAATAATGAAAAAAATATGAAGGGAAGTAGCCTAACTATACCAGATCTGAAAGCACATTATAAAGTAGTGATCATCAAAACAATCTGTTGCTGGCTAAGAAATAGAATGGATCAATGGAATAGATTAGGCACTCAACAGTAGTAAATGACCATAGTATCCTAGTGTTTGAAAAATCCAAAGATCCAATCTTTGGGGGAAAATCACTATTTAACAAAAACTGCTGAGAAAACTAGGAGTCAGGAAGGCAGAAACTAGGTACAGAGCAGTGTCTCATACCATATACCAAGATAAAGTAAAAATGTATACACAATTCAGAAATAATGGGCATAAACAAATGAAAATACCATAAATAATTTTATCTCTCAGACCTATGGATCAGGGAAGAATTTATGAACAAATAAGACATAAAGAATATTACAAGATGTAAAAGAGATAACTTTGACTGCATTAAAGTATAAAGGGATTGCACAAACAAAACCAATGCAACAAAGATTAAAAGGGAAACAAAAAATTGGGTGAAGGGGAGTTTGATAGCAAATATCTCTGACAAAGGCTTCATTTCTCAAATATATAAAGAACTGAGTCAAATTTATATGAATGTGAAGTATTTCCCAAATAATAAATGGCCAAAGGAAATAAATGGCAGTTTTCAGATGAAGAAATTAAAATTATCTTTACTTATCTGAAAAATGTTGAAATCACAATGAATTAGAGAAATTCAAATTAAAACAATTGTGAGGTACTGTCTCATATCTATCCGGCTGGCTAATATGACAAAAAAAAAGAAAATGACACATATTGCAAAAGATGTCCATCATTTGGAAAATGGCTGAACAAGTTGTGGTATATGATTATATTGTAATATTACTATGCCATAAGAAATGGCAAATAAGAAATTCACAAAAACTCTGGAAAGACTTATATGAAGTGATACAAAGTGAGCACAACCAGGAAAACATTTTACACAATAACAGCAATAATGTACAATGATCAGCTGTGACTGGCTAAGTATTATCTGCAATGCAAGGATCTAAGACTGCTTATGACAAAAAAAAAAGGTCTATCCACTACCATAGAAGGAACTGGTAGAGTTTGAATGCAGTTTGAAGCATAACATTTTTCACATCATTTTTTTCATGAGTTTTTCTCTAGTGTAAGCAGTATGTGTCTTCTTTTACATGATGAACATGGAAATATGATATGTTAGCATATGTACAACCTATACCTTATTGCCTGTCATCATGGGGAGTTGTGGAAAAGGAGAAGGAAGGAATCACAAAATATTGGAAAATGATTATTAAAAATTGTATCATCATGTAATCAGAAAAAAAAATTGTAATAGCAACTAATTCCCAATTATTGTACTAAGCACTGTAATATGAAAAGGGTCAAAAGGTATTCCCTGCCCCAAAGGAGTTTGCAATCTAAAGTGTATAAGGGTATATAACAAAATCAACATATTTTCAAAGATGCCTTGTTTGTCTATGTTCTCTACTAACTTATCTTGTGTTCTCTCCTGTGAATATTACTTTAATGACTCTTCTATTTTTCTATTTTTTTTAACATTCATTTTGGTAACCCTGTCATTACCTTCCCTCTTTCCTCAACTCCCCTCTCTCATCCAAATGAAAGAAAAACAAGATCCTTGAATCAAATATAGTAGTAGTAGTAGTCTCTCAGTAACTGAGGATGACAATTGTCTTTGTGTGCTTTCATCTGTGGTGTAGATGAGTGTGCACAAAGATACTTGTGCGTGAAGGAGATTTAAGTGGAAAAGTCGTTGCACAGAGACAGTCCCACTCTCTCAGCGCTGGAAGCCTGGGTCCATTGACACGAAAGGTCGTTACACCTGGAGACTTCCTCAACTGCATTGGATGGCCGTGTTGTCTTTTGTGCTCCATCACGCCCTAAGCACTCCACAGTGCTTTGCTGCATCACCATCTCAGCCGTTGAACCTTCTTATTGGTTTCTTCCATCTGTTCGGCCGAAGCAGTCTTCACATGCTGGGTGAGCAAAGCCCTGGTTCACCAGGGGGTCGATGACGACCCAATGGCTACCCTCAAATATACATAATCAGAAATAAACAAACCCTCACATTGACTATATGTCTGAAAACATCTCATTTAACACCTTGAATTCATTGCCTCTCCATCAAGAGAGGAAATGTTTTATCACTGGTTCTCTGTAATTGTGTTTGAATAAACATTGAATAAAGTTTTAAAATCTTGACTGTTTTCCTTTCCAGTTTTATTGCTATTGTATAAATTATTCTCCAAACTTTACTAACTTTATTTTGCATCAGTTCATATAAGTCTTCTAAAATGGTCCCTTTCATTGTTTTTTTACAGGGCAATTATTTTCCATTGTTTTTATAGGTCAAATTTGTTCCTCAATTTGATGAGTTACCACTTAGTTTCCAGTTCTCTGCCACCTAAATAAACCAAGAGCTGCTAAAAATATGTGTGTACATATGATTTGTCCTTTCTTTAAACCATTTAGAATACAGGCATCAAAATACTATTACTCAATTTAGTACATTTTTTAGTACAATTTCAAATAGCTTTGGAGAATGGATGGATAAATTCACAATTATTCCAACCATGTATTAAAGTGCCTGTTTTTCTAGTCCTTCAAAAAACTGTCAATTTTCCTTTTAAACCTTTTTTGTTACTCTGTGTGTGAAGTATAACCCAAAGCTGTATTGTTTTTTATTTCTCTAATTACTTCTGATTTAGAGCTGAGATGACAAACTTGAAAACTCTCTGATGGCCTCAACCAAACAAACTGAAATTTAATTGAGAAATTCTTTTTAATATAGTACAACATAGATAATGTTCATCTGTGGTAGTTTCTAAAGAAAATTACAGCAGCTATAAGGATCTATTTCTATTTGAGTTTGACACCAGTGATTTAGGGCATTTATATTATTTTGTATATACTTATATGTAGACATGTTATTTCTTCCAGCAAAGTATAAACTTCTTGAAAGCAAAAACTATCTCCTTTTCTATTTTTTTTTTTCATTTTATCCACAGCACCTTCCATAGTGCCTCACTCTTAGTGGGTACTTAATAAACATTTGAATAAGTAATTGATTAAAACAGGATTATATCTCAGGAAGCAGAATCATTTCAGAACTTATTACATTATAAATAAATAGTATCCCTAATATTTTTAAATGGCAGGAATTTGGGCCTACTCAAAGGCATTTTGCATTTCCGTTTAGTGAAATAAACACATGATTCAAATAAGAAAAAAGGAAGTTTTAGAGGAGTGGATAAGACAATGGATGTGTAGCCAGAAAAATCAGGGTTCAAATTCTAATTCAGTGAATAGAACATCAGGTACGGAATCAAGAGGACCTCAATTCAAATCTGTCCTCAGACATTTCCTAGTTGTGTGACCCTGGGCAAATAACTTAACTCTAATTGCCTAGCACTTACCATTCTTCTACCTTAAAATTAATTTTTTTAAAGCCCTACTCAACTATTTAATAGCTATATGACTCGGGGAACATAATTTAATCTCTCTGTATCTCAACTTCTTCATCTATAAAATGAGGGAGTTGAACTTTATATCTCTAAGGACTCTTTTACAGAATTAATCTGTGATCTTGTGATTAAAAAAAGATAATGGCAGAAAGGTGAGTTGCAAAATGTCATTATTAAGTAAAAGGTGAGAAACATAACAAAATTCTTTGCAAGCAAAAGTCTCCCCTCTACAGGATATCTGGAATGTTATATGACATCTGTTTCACAGACATGCACATACACAAAACTTCTAAGGCAAATCAATTATTTCTTTTTATTAGAAAATTTTGCCCAATTCTGAAAGTAAAAAAATGGATTTTTTTCATTATAGTTAATCTTGCAATATATCAATTCCACAAAATAAGAGATACTGATAATAAAAATTTACTAATCTTTATTATTTTTCCTCCTACCTTTTCCAACATTATTACAAATAAAATAAATAAAATTATTTATTATTTTTTAAACTCTTTTCTGTCTTAGAATTGATGCTAACTGAGGTTAAATGACTTGTACAGGGTCAAAAGGCTGCAAAGTGTCCACCTAGTTGCCCCCTTAAAATCAGCATTCATTTTTCCATATTTTTTCCATGGTTACATGATTCATTTTCTTTCTCTCCCTTCTTCCCTCCCCCCTCCCAGAGCTGACAAGTAATTCTTCAGGGCTATACATGTATATACTTGATACCTTTTTAAATATTATTCATTTTTGTAATAATCTTTTAAAACCAAACCCCCAAACGCAAGTGATAAATCATGTTTTTCTTCTGTGTTTCTACTCCCACAGTCCTTTCTCTGGATGTGGATAGCATTCTTTCTCACAAGTCCCTCAGAATTGTCCTGGATCATTGCATTGTACCTAGTAGCAAAGTTGATTACATTTGATTGTGCCACAGTGTATCAGTCTCTGTGTATACTGTTCTCCTGGTTCTGCTCATTTCATTCCGCATCAGTTCATGGAGGTCTTCCCAGTTCATACAGAAATCCTCCAGTTCATCATTCCTTACAGCATAACAGTATTCGATCACCATCCCATACCACAATTTGTTCAGCCATTCCCCAATTGAGGGACATGCACTTGTTTTCCAATTTTTTGCCACCACAAAGAGCAAACTATGAATATTTTTGTACAACCATTTTTCTTATCTCTTTGTGGTACAAACCTAGTAGTGGCATAGCTGGATCAAAGGCAGGCATTCTTTTAAAGCCCTTTGGGCATAATTCCAAACTGCCCTCCAGAATGGTTGGATCAATTCACAATTCTACCAGAAATGCATTAGTGTCCCAATTTTGCCACATCTTCTCTGACATTTTTTTTTCCTCTGCTGTCATATTGGTCAATCTGCTAGATATGAGGTGGTACCTCAGAGTTGTTTTGATTTGCATTTCTCTAATCAGGAGTGATTTAGGACTTTTTTTTCATGTAATTAATTATAGTTCTGAAAATCAACATTCTTAACTTCACTTACTATTAAAGTTATAATGGCAGTCAGCTCAAGTCAATGCAAACCAAAATAATTAAGTTAAACAGGCGAATACAGCATATATAAGAAACAAAAAGTTTCTGAAATATAACTATTACTATTAATGTTTTATTCCTTTACTCTCCTGATTTGTCATTTTATCAAAATCCCACATCCCTTCTTCCTTCAAATTCTAAGTTGAGTTTGGAAGAATTCCGAATCTGTTCAAAACGTGGCCTATTTGAGCTTTGAAAGTACAAGTGGGACAACCAAACTACTATTCCACAAAGTACACAAATCAGTTAGAGGGCTAAATGAAAGTAATTATAAATTAAAACCTTCCTCAGTGAGATGAGCACATTCATTATGTCATTGTGTACTATAAGGACTGCGTAAGTAGGAAGCAAAATAGGCTATTGAAAAAAGTATAGACTGTATAAATGAGAGAAAAAGAAATGACATTCACATTGTCTTCCCCTATATAGGTAAACAAAACTAATATCTTAAAAGCATATTATTTATTCTCTGATAAACAGTTAATTCAAATAGGATGAAATGACTGGTTTAAGTGAAAAAATGTATTTTTAATTAATGGGAAGAGAGTTTTGAACAACAGCTTATGATTACAAGTACCAATTAGGTCCCTTACCATAGGGTTTTATTTAAAGGAACTCTGCATAGCAACTCCTCCACATCATTTTAAGAAAAACTAACAAGCTGCTATTTGTTGAAAGTTTACCCAGAAGCTAGGGAATTCATTGCACTGTGAATAACTGCATTTTGAAAAGCTCATCATTAGTTGAAGTTATCATGACACAGATCATTATTTCCCACCTCCTCACATCTTCATGATGTTTCAGGCACAGAAACACAAAAGACTCTTGCTGCAAGTCAAACCATATCATTTGCCACGATGCCAGTCAGAGAATGAATGACACGCTGTCTCATCCTCTTCACTCTAGTCAAACAAAGTTCTGCCATTTCTACCAGGTGCAAATGTAATTAATGGATGATATGTCACCAGTCAATTCCGAACAGATTGGGGACTCCTTTTATATTATAAATTAATTGCCAAAATAGGATGAATGCTACTCTGACCATGTCAAACTGAAGAGCCAGCTAAAAAGAAAATTTTTATTGAACTGCAACAAGCAGGAAAATCTCAAAGACTGCTTTAAATCACCCTATTAAATAGCTCCAGGAAGGCAGTTTCATTCAGAGTTCTAAGGATGACTTGGGACTACAGTCACTGCCTCTTCTTCTCACAAACAACCTAAAATATGCTAGTGTTCATCAATCAGCTAGGTAGGGGATGTTCTCAGGGACTTAATACACTAGCGGAAAACAAATAATCCTGACACTCTCCCTTCTATTCTCCAAAACTTCTCCCTCCTCTAAGAGAATACAATTTAAAAAGTCAAACCCTGAATTTTAGGGGAAATTACTTTTTAAAAAGCTTACACAAATTAAAATAATGCATAATGATATATTTAACCCTATGGAAATCAGAGAATAATAAATTACATTCCTATAGAGTTTTAAGGTTTACAAATCACTTTCTTCATAACAACCCACTAAGGTAAGTAATCCAAATACTATTTTTCTCATTTAACAGAGGGGAAAACTGAGGCTCAGAAACGTAAGCAACTTTCCATGGTCACATAACTAGTTATTTGTGGGGCTGGAAATTAAACCTTTTAAGTCTAAGGTTGAAAAATGTAAAGCCAAAATTTGACAGTTATTTTTTCCTATATTTGTTTTATTTTTAAATACTTTTCCATGTTTACATGATTCATTTTCTTTCCCTCCCCTCTTTCACACCCCTCTAATATATGACAAAGCAATTCCAGTGGGTTGTACAAATGTTATCACTTGAAACCCATCTCCATATTATTCATTTTTGTTATAGAGTGATAATTTTAAAGCCTAAACTTCCAATCACATACCTATATATATGTATATATGTATGCATGTATATGTGATAAGTGATGTCATATGTTTTTCTTTTGTGTTTCTACTCCCATAATTCTTTCTCTCAATGTGGATAGCATCAAGTCCTTCAGTAGTGTCATGGCTTGTTGAATTGCTACTAGTAGCAAAGTCCATTGCTTTGGATAGTTTTACAATGCTTTACTATCTTTGTACAATGTTTTCCTGGTTCTGCTCATATAATGTTATTTTTTAAATAAAAGGAGTGATTTAGATATTAAAATGTTATTAACAGAATTATTAACTGCTAAAGCCCATACTCACAAACTAAAGGAAGAAGAAAATGCCAAAAGGCACAATATTTTGGGCTTTGATAGTAGTGTACCCTAGGAAAGTGGCAGAAAGTGAGGAATAAAGCTTCCAAAGATAAGCTTAGAATACTTTCCAATTCTGCCTAAGGCTGATTCCCCTTTAGGCCTGTAAACCTTAAAATTTCTTAGACTTATGAATGTTGGAAATTTCACCATTGGGATTTCATACTTGAAAAAATTTCCTACTAATAGTAAGAACTCTATTGGAATATGAAACCCCTTGGCATGGGAGGATCCTTCTCCTCCCTACTTAAGACTACTTTAGGACAGAAACCTTTTGCTAAACAATGGAAAGGGCTTTGACCTATGCTTAAGCATAGAACAGGAAGTTCTTTGAGTCATGATTGATTTTTGAATTGATACAATAGAGATACTTGGAATGACAGAACCAGGTCTTGGAACTTACAATCTCCACCCTACTCAGAGTAACTGGATTTAGGAAGGACTGCAGCAAAGATCAAGATTTAATTATTTGAGAATATGACCTTCAACAGACATGTGTAAAGGCCATAGACCTCTGGGCGGTCCTGGGTTAAGTAAGAGCCACCATTGGCACAGGGGAGACATCGACAGTGATTGGTAGATGTGAGAACTGAGAGGAGGGAACTTAGATTGTGTGCTTAAAGATAGCGGGGTCTGAGGACAGAGGGGGGTTCCGGAGGTTTTGCTCTTAGCGAGGTGGCTCTGAAGGAGGACTGAGGAGGTAGCTCTGTGGGAGGACCAGGAGAGAAGGCTGGCTCTGAAGGAGGAGAATTCTCTGGAAACATTTCTTGAAAGGAGGCTCTCTTGAAGGTAGAGCCTGAGGTTGGCATGAGAAGCCTTACCTAGAGAGATCTTGGGTGAGTGATAAAACCAACTGACTGATTTATTCATTCTTATTCCTTTCTTACTTTCTCTCTTTTTGTATTGATTAATCAGTGTATTATAAATTATATTTCTCTATAAAACCCAGTTGGCTTGGGCATATTCATAAATTGGGAATATATTCCCTGGCGACCATCTTATATTTATATAAAACCAAGACACAGTAGAAAACATATTTCAGTGGTCATAATTGATATATATATTTCCCTTGCTCCCAAACATTTTAATTATCACAGGCCTGAGATCAAATGAGAAGTAGCTTTAGGAGGGAAAGCACCTTGAATTTCCTTCAATATTCCAACCTTCGTAGATTCATTCAGCAATTTTTAAAATACAAATGATAATGGAGGAACGAAGGGCATTACTATTAGTCATATTTTACTGTGAATTAATGTAAAGTACATTTTGGTATTAACTATATAAAGGTTAGGACACATAGGCTAAGTATAAAGCAGATGCCCTGAAGGAAAGATACCTGGGACATCTCAGTCAACTGTGGCAATACTGGCTCCCCACTCATTCCTCTTACTCTCCGTTAAACATTCACTCTTGTAAGAGTTAAAATTTGGGGGAAACTGAGACAGGTAGAAATTAATTTCTCTCTGCAAGGAATATTATATTTTTAGAGATTTATTGAAGACTAAAATATAAAGAAAATACAAGAAAGGCATGTACTAGGTGGGCCTAGAGGCCCAATTCACTTTCACTCACATCATGAGAGATGAGTCTGCTCTGAAGCGGAAGTAGAAAAGAGGCCCTCAGAGAACTCCTTTAAATAATAATTTGTGTTCTCGCCCAGGTGAGAATTCAGTGCGATTACAAAGCATTCTGAGAAGTGAGCAAGGACTTCTGGGGACTGGAGTTCTGGATTCAAGTCTCCATTTTTACACTCTGTAGCCATAGGATGATACAGACAACTCCCCAGTCTTCTTCTTTTAAATATGATGGGTAGTTACACTCTACCACTCACCTAGATATGCAAAAGTGAACTTCCCAGATTACCAGCTACCAGCTTACAACACTTGTCTTTTTCTCATTCTGCTCCTCCAAACACAAAGTACTTAATTGCTTTTCCTGTTTCTACTGATAACTAAAACTGGAAAGACCCATTGGAAGCAGATTGCTGAGGGCCTTAAATGACAATCTAAAAAGACTTTGCACTTTATGTGGCAGAAGTTGGCAAAAGGAAGCCAATAAAAATTTTAAGCCTTTGTAAGGTATTTAGCATAGTAATGTAAACTTGGAAAAACTGATCGGTTTTGTAAATTTAGTTATTTGACTTTCTATGGGCTACAGAATGAAAAAAAAAATTTTTTTTACCTCCATTCTGAGAAATTAGTGAGCATGAACATCATGACTGAGCCTGGGCCCATGATTGCATCAGTAGAAGGAAGAGTTCCATAAGTTCAGACCCTTCTTCACAATTTATAATTCAGAGAGGTGCCTAGAGCACTGAGAGTTTAAGGGTCACCTGCTCTGCCAGTATGTCTCAGGGAGCTCAATCTAGGTCTTCTTGAATCTAAGGCCAGTTCTGTTCTATGATCCACTAACTCCTGATCATAGAAGTATGGGGTGAGAAAGGAAAGACAGTAAAGATGGAGGGAATAGGGAAGGTAACAAGCATTTATTAAGAGCCTACTATGTGCTGCTTTTTTAAGAGCTTTTACAAATATCTCATTAATCCATATAATAATCCTGGGAAATGGGCATTATTATCCCTGTATTACAACTGAGAAAACTTTAGGCAGAGGTGGTGACTTGCCCAGGTAACACATCTAGCAAGTATCTGAGACTACATTTGAACTCAAGGTCTCTAAATTCAGAATAGTTTCTATGTGTAAGATACCCTGGCCAGATGTGTTCAGAATGCAGTACAAAAACAAAAGTCATTGCCTCAATACTCAATTAGACACTCCTGAGAAAGTTGTATGTCAGTACTATTTTTGTAAGCTGAATTCTATTTCAAATATACAAAGAGTATTCAATTTAATTCTTATTTAAAGGAATCATTCTGTAATATAACAGATTACCCCCATGATTTACTAATTTTATGAGTTAGGATTTTGGTTGAGTGCCTTTTTCTTAAATGGAACATAGATGAACTAAACTATTACCAAAGCAGAAAAAGATTTGTTAAATACCTAAGTATAAACAAATGTATTCTGTATTACTCAGGACCTTAGAGATATACATACTCCCTAAAAAAGTAGAACACTCTAAGAAAAAGAATGAGAAAAGTGTTTAAGTTTGAAAAATAATTTAGCTTTTTAAAGACAACCTCAAAGAACTGGAATGGTTACAGCATTTCAAAGCATTGTTTTAAATAGTCATCTTTAAGACATCTGGCATACTTCAAAGCAACAGTTAATAGCCATGAAGTATGAATAAAGCATTTTTAGGTGATAGCATTTAAAAGAAGCTTAGTCATTTGAACTTTATCTTTGCACACATATGCAATTACTTAGCCACAATGATATCAATTCTACTATGTCCTAAAAGGATCCCTCATAAAAAACTCTCTTTTAAGAAATCATGGTCATCCATATAACTTCTTTATACCTAAATTTAGATCATCTAATTATAAAGAGCTAAGAAGAACTGGCCCACAAAGTGTGTTCATGTCTAGTGAAGGAAAACATATTGCAAATACAAAGATTAGCATTTATTTCTTCCACAAGTGTAACATGCAGGAAAGGTGTGTTTAATGTTTCACAAATACCAGCTTTCTTCCTGAAACTATCCATACTATCTCTTCTTCTTTCATGTTTGCTTTCTAGAAAGTGAGAAAATCAGCATAAATTGCTGTCATTATCATCTAGTACAGTGGTTCTAAATCTTTTTAATGCCGTGACCCTGCAATATAGTTCCTCATGTTGCAGTGACCCCAAACCAAAAAATTATTTTGGTGGCTACTTCAAAACTGTAATTTTGCTACAGTTATGATTCGGAATGTAAATACCTGATATGCATTATGTATTCTCATTGCTACAAATTGAGAGCTTGAGAACCGCTGATCTAGTAAGTGATAACCCTATAGTTAAGTGCTGTATAAAATGGGAAGTGAATAGAATTCATTCCTAAACATATTAACTATAATCCTGATATTCATGTAAAGTGCTACTAAGAGTATAGGGAAAATAGCATATATGGGTATGATGTGAATTTGTTTAAATTTACATGATATTATGATTAGAATCCTAATAGCACTACTACAACCTACCTTGGTTATGCAACACCATAACACATTGAAGACAAGGCCATCACACCTAATATACATGTCCTTTTGTCCTCCTAATCCTACAGTCCTCTCTCTCCTCAGAACAAAGTTCATCAAGGACTTTTGAAAGGAAATACGATTGAAGGTGGGGTACTCATGACAAAAGTCTCTTAAGTGAATCCAAGCTTCAGCTTACACATGAGAAACTGTGTTGCATAGGAAGCAGAATCCAGATTCATGCAAAATGCTATTTGCATGAGGGTATTTCAATAATCCTAGAAAAGGATCAAGTATTTCATAGGGAGATTGAGACCTCACTAAGGTGCATCTTTTGAATTGACCTTATGGTGCCTGGCACAGAGTAAGTGCTTGACAACTAATTGCTTATTGAGTGAATAGTTTATGGATATACACATATATAAACAATTTTATTTACATATTTTACAGGTACAAAGCACTTCTGTACATTATTTCATTTGTTCTTCATGCATAACCCTAACAAACTGTTAAATAGGAAGGAAGGAAGGAAGGAAGGAAGGAAGGAAGGAAGGAAGGAAGGAAGGAAGGAAGGAAGGAAGGAAGGAAGGAAGGAAGGAAGCAAGGAAGGAAGCAAGGAAGGAAGCAAGGAAGGAAGCAAGGAAGGAAGCAAGGAAGGAAGCAAGGAAGGAAGCAAGGAAGGAAGGAAGGAAGCAAGGAAGGAAGGAAGCAAGGAAGGAAGCAAGGAAGGAAGCAAGGAAGGAAGGAAGCAAGGAAGGAAGCAAGGAAGGAAGCAAGGAAGGAAGCAAGGAAGGAAGGGAGGGAGGGAGGGAGGGAGGAAAGGGAGGAGAGGGAGGAAAGGGAGGAGAGGGAGGAAAGTGAGAGAGAGAGAGAGAGAAGAAATTGAAATGACCAGGTACATAGGGGTCAGGAGAAGATCACAGGATCATGGATTTAAGAGTCAAAAGGGATAGTCTGTGCAAAGGCAAAAACCTGATATGAGTGATGAGAGGACATGAAGAACAATGATTAGGCCAGTTTGGCTGGTAAAAAGATTGGTTTAGAAGTTGATATATACTAATTCAGCAAATGTACAAAATTAGGAGAGACAGAGGGAATGGAGCCAAGATGGCGGCTTAGTAGCAGCAAAAACTGAAAGAGATCTGACAGTCTTTCCAAACCAATCTTTCAAAGGAGCTTCAAAACAACAGGAATCAAAAACCAATAGCAAGATGGAGTAAGGGGGCTCTTCTACTGAAAATAACTTGAATGGTAAACAGAGAGAATCAATTTTCATGGGATAAGGGAGTCCTTGAAGCAAGACTTCATACAGTGGAGTGCTGGTCAATGGTCCCCTTTCCTCTGCCCTACCACTTACTGCACCAGGTTCTTCTCAGCCTGAGCATACATCAACTTTTGGATGCTGGGACCTTGCCTACACCAACAGAGCATCCCACACCTTAGACCAGTGATGGTGAACTGTTACATTTAAAATAGTGAAGCCATAAACTGTAAGAGTTAAAATGGTTGAGGTTGTAAACTGTAGTGAGTAAAATAGTGGAAGATATAAATTATAGTAGATATAAGAGTGGATGAGTAAATTTGTGACCACAGAAAATATGTTTTCACTACAGTCTTTGTTTAAATCAATACATAAGGTGGTCGCCAGGGAAATATTCCCAATTATGAATATACCCAAGTCAACTGGGTTTTATAGAGATTTTAATTAATAATACAATGAGGAATTAAAGAAAGAGAGAAAGAGTAAGAAAGGAATACGTATAAAGGGCCTTAAGCCAACATGGCCTAGACCTGAGTTTTAAGAGAGAGAGAGAGAGATCAGTCAGTCTTTTATCACTCACCACAAGGTCTGTCTAAGCAAGGATTCTAGTGACAGAGTCTCCTCAGAGAGAGTTCCAGCCAGAGTCCTCCTCAAAGAGCCTTCCAGCCAGAGACTGTTTCAAAGGGCCTCTCTCAAGAGCCTCCAGAGGGACAGAGTCCCCTCAGAGGAGCTCCAGCGAGACCTCCTTAGAGATTGTCCTCCAAGAGCTTCCCTTCTTCAGAGCCTCTCCCAAGAGCTTTTCTCCAAAAGGATTCCTCTCAAGCGATCCTCATAAGAGATTTCTTCTCAAGAGAATCTCTTTCTTATATATAGGGGGTTTTCTCCTATGTCACCTCCCCTAAGTTCTTCCATCTACCAATCACAGTAGACGTTTTCCAAAGGACAGCCCATTCTGAATTCACTGCTGGGTCGACTAATCCCTTTAGTAAGTTTGAACCAGAAAAAACTTCTGAATAAATTTTTCACCTCCTTGCTCCTGGCAAGTTTACAAGTTGCCTGACCTTTAATAGGTACTTAGCACCCCATTGTATTAATTCTAAAAATAGGCATGGCTTAAAGAACTTTTTGCCTCACTATAAGTATGGGCCCAAGTACTCTCATTGTTTAGCAAAGAGTTTTTTTCCCTAAACCTAAGTACGGGTGGAGTAGAGGTCCTCCCATTTCTGATCCAAGTAGAGTTCTCACATCCAAATGTGGAATGTTCCCAGTAGGGAATTGTTCCAATTGAGATTCCAATTGAGAAATTTTTAATATTCACAAGTCTGAGAAATTTCAAGATTCACAGAACTTTTTAGAGACCATTCATTGTGACAAACCTCGCAAAAAAAAAAAATGTGTTGTGCCCTGCCTCCCCAGAGACAAAGTGCCACCTCCGTGTGCCCCCCGCCCCATCACTGCCTTACCTCAGACAAGGGAGGGAGGAAGAATTTCCATTGGGTTGCTGGTTGCAGAGAGATGGGTGAAATGAAGAATGTCCTTGGATGCAGGTGGAAAGGAGGAGGGGAGTAGCCCAAGCCCTCTGCTCCCCTCCAGCTATACCACATGTGAGCCGCCCACTTTACTTGGAGGAAGGAAGCACTCCCATTGGACTGATGAGCAGAGGGATGGGTAAAGTGAAAAAAGGTCCTCAGACTCAGTGGAGAGGGGGAAGTAAACAGTTCCAACCAAATCCCCCTGACTTTCCAGTAACAAACTCTACCAGGTGACAGTGTATGCCCACAGAGAGGGCTCTGTGTGTCATCTGTGTCACCAGTAACATAGATTCACCACCATAGCCATAGACTGATGCCTTTGAATCCCAAGCCCTGACACCAACATACAGTGAGGCCCAGAAGTTCATAGCACTTGGCCCTTTCAAATTTGCACTGTGGTGAAACCCTTAACTCAGGAAAAAATAGCTCAGAGTGCTGAGTCCTGCAAGCTATCAGCAGAGGAGACAGAATCATCAGCTTTCAGAACTCCCAGGCCACAGGCAAAAGAAAAGGCTGGGAAAATCAGCAAACATCCAAAGAAATACCTAACCATAAAAAATTTCTATGGAGACAAAGAGCAAGACACAGTCAACAGAGTATGGTCAGATCCAAGCAACAATATGCAAAACTTCAAAGAAAAATGGGAGTTGGCCTCAGGCACTGGAAGAACTCAAAAAGGAATAAAAAACCAAGTAAGACAGGTTGAAGAAAAATGGAAAAGAGAAATGAAAGTAATGCAAAAAGAAAATAACAGCTTAAAATGTAAAATTGGTCAACTGGAAAAAAAGAGGCACAACATTCCAGTGAAGAGAAGCATGCGATGAAAAGTAGAATGGACCAAATGGAAAAGAGTATCAAAAGGTCATGGAAGAAATTCATTCTTTAAAAAATTAGAATAGAGCAAATAGAAGCTAATGACTTCACAAGACATCAAGAAACAATAAAACAAGATCAAAAGAATGAAAAAATAGAAGAAAATATGAAATATCTCATTGAAAAAACAATCGACCTGGAAAGTAGATCCAGGAGAGACAATTTAAGAATTTTTGGACTATCTGAAAGACATGGCCAAAAAAAAAAAGTTTTGACATCATATTACAAGGAATTATCCAAGAAAACTGCCCTGATATTCTTGAACAAGAAGGTAAAATAGAAATTGAGAGAATTCACAGATTACCTCTAGCAATAAATCCCCAAATAACGACTCCCAGGAATATAGTCAAGTTTAAGAGCTCCCAGGCCAAGGAGAAAATACTGTAAGTAACCAGAAAGAAATAATTCAAATACCATGAAGCCCAATTCAGGATTATACAGGATCTGAAAGATTCCACATTGAAGGACTGCAAGTCTTAGAATATTATATTCTGGAAGCTAAGGGAAATGGGCTTACAACCAAGAACTACCTACTCACCAAAATTAACTATATTCTTTCATGGGAAAGTATGGTTATTTAATAAGAAGAGTTTCCAGCATTCCTAAAGAAAAGACTAGACTTAACCAGGAAATTTGTTGTCCAAATACAAAATTCAAGAGAAGCATCAAAAGGTAAATGAGAAAGGAAAAAATTTAAGGGCTTCAATAAGGTCAAATTGTTTATATTCCTATATGGAAAGATGATATCTGTAACATAGGGAGAGGGTGTGGTAATAAGCTGTTTAGGATGATATGCAAAAAAAATCTAGGGATGAAAAAGAGGATAGGACTAAGAGAAATGGGAAGAGAGTAGTAAAACAGCATCAATTATATCACATTACAGTGGAGGGGAGGATATGGGTGGCAATGGGTAATACTTAAACCTTACTCTCATTGGAATTGGCTCAGTGACAGAAGAATAGTCACATTTACTAGGGTATAGAATCCTATCTTACTCTACAGAGAAATAGAAGAGGAATGAGAAAGAAGGCAGTGGGGAGGGGAAGGAGAAATTGGGGGGGGAGCATTAAAAGACCATATAGAAAAGTAGAACAGTAATAAGAAGGGGGTGGGGGCAGGAAGGGTAGTAATATTAGGGAAGAGGACTAGGTGGAGTGATAAAAAGAAGAAAAAACCACTGGTGTGGAGAGAAAAAGTGAAAGGACAAAGGGCAAGATTAAAAGAGGAAAAGAAGATGGAAGGGAATATACAGATGGTAATCATTATTATGAATGTAAATGGGATGAACTTTAGTAGAATGGATTAAAAAACAGAATCCTAACATATGTTGTTTACAAGAAACACATCTGAGGCAGGTAGACACACATCATATAGGTAAGGAGCTGGAACAGAATCTTTTTTAGCTTCAACTGAGATTTTTTAAAAGCTCATGATCTCAGACAAAGCTAAAGTAAAAATAGATATGATCAAAAAGAGATAAGGAAGGTAATTACATCTTGATAAAAGGTTGTATAGACAATGAAGTAATATCAATACTTAAACATATATGCACCAAATAGTACAGCATCCACATTTTTAAAGAAGAAACAAAAGGAGCTTAAGGAGGAAATGACAGTAAAACTATACTAGTAGGAGACTTCAACCTTTCCCTATGAGAACTAGATAAATCTAACCAAAAATAAATTTAAAAGACATAAAGGAAGTGAATTGAGTCTTAGAAAAGTTAGATTTAATAAGCATCTGGAGTAAACTGAATAGGAATAAAAAGGTATATATTTTCTTTTCAGTAGCAAATGATACATATACAAAAATTGACCGTGTACCAGGGCCATAAAAACTTCACAACCAAATAAAGAAAAGCAAAAATAATAAATGCAACTTTTCCAGGCCATAATGTAATCAAAATTATAATCTATAAGGTTTCATAGAAAGGCAAATTAAAAATTAATTGGAAACTAAATAATATGATTCTTCAAAATGGGTGAGTCAAAGAACAAATCATGGAAATAATCACTGATTTCATTAAAGAGAATGACAATGAGGAGAAAACAAATTAAAATTTATTGGATACATCCAAAGCAGTGCTCAGGGGAAAATTTATATTCCCTGAGTGCTTATATCTATAAAATAGAGGGGGGGAAACAGATCAATGTATTTGGTGTGCAACTAAAAAAAAAAACTAGAAAAAGAATTAAAGACTAAATTTGAAATCCTAAAAATCAAAAGAGAAATCAATAAAATTTAAAGTAAAAGAACTGTTGAACTAATAAATAAATGAGCTGGTTTTATGGGGAAAAAAATAAAATGTACAGAACATTGGTTAATCTGACTTAAAAAAAGGAAAGAAAAAATAAAATTACCAGTATCAAAAATGAAAAGGATAACTTCACCTCAAATGAAGAATTAAAGCTATCATTAGGAGCTATTTTGTCCAATTATATGACAATAATCCAGATAACCTAGGTAAAATAGATGAATATTTACAAAAATATAAATTGCCTAGATTAACAAAAGAGGAACTAGAATAGTTAAATAATCCCATCTTGGAAAAAAAGAATTTGAACAACTCATCAATGAACTCCCTAAGAAAAAATCCCCAGGGTGTATTCACAAGTGAAATCCAACAAAAATTTAAAGAATGACTAATCCCAATACTATACAAACGATTTGGCAAAATAAGCAAAGAAGGAGCCCTACCAAATATTTTTTATGACACAAATATTGTGGTGATATCTAAGCCAGGAAGACCAAAAACAGAGAATGTTACAGACCAATTTCCCTAATGAACACAGGGGTACAAAACTTAAATAAAACATTAGCAAAGAGACTACAGTAATATATCACAAGGCTTATTCACTACGACCAGGTAGAATTTATACCAGGAATACAAGGATGGTTTAATATTAGGAAATTATCAGCATAATTGACTATAACAATAATCAAACTAACAGAAATCACCTGATTATCTGATTAGCTGCAGAAAAAGTCTTCAACAAAATATAACACTCATTACTATTAAAAACATTAGAGGGGGCAGCTGGGTGGCACAGTGGGATTGAGAGCCAAGCCTAGAAACAGTAGTTCCTAGGTTCAAATTTGGCCTTAAACACTTCTTAGCTGTGTGACCCTGAGCAAGTCACTTAACCCCCATTACCTAGTCCTTACTGCTCTTATGCCTTGCTACCAATATACAGTATTGATTCCAAGATGGAAGGTTATTTTCCTTAAAATAATAAGTAGTACTTATTTAAATCCATCAGCAAATATCATCTGCGATAGGCATGAGTTAGAAGCCTTCCCAACAAGATAAGGAGTGAAGCAAGGATGCCCGTTATCACCACTATTATTTAATATTGTACTAGAAATACTATATTTAGCAATTAGAAAGGGAAAAGAAATTGAAGGAATTAAAGTAGACAATGAGGAAACTAAACTATCACTCTTCGAGGATGATACTATGATATACTTAGAGAATCCTAGAAAATCAACTGAAAAACTAGTCAAAATAATTAATAACTTTAGCAAAATTGCAGTATACAAAATAAACCCACATAAATCATCAGCATTTCTACCTATTTCCAACAAAGTTTAGCAGCAAGAGTTGGAAAGAGAAACTCCATTTAAAATCACTTTGTGATATAAAATACCTGGGAATCTATTTGCCAAGACAAATGTAGGAATTATATGAACACAATTTCAAAATGCTTTTCACACAAATAAAGTTAGATCTAAACAATTGGAAAAGCATTCATTGCTCATGGGTAGGCTGAGCTAATATAATAAAAATTACAATCTACCTAAATTGATTTACTTATTCAGTGCCATACCTATCAAATAACCAAAACACTATTTAATAGAATTAGAAAAAAATAATAACAAAATTCATCTCGAAAAACAGAAGATCAAAAATATCAAGGGACCTAATGAAAAAAAAATGTGAAGGATGATGACCTTGCAGTACCATCTTAAATTGTACTATAAAGCAGTAATCATCAAAACAATACAGTACTGGCTAAGACATAGAAGGATGGATCAATGGTACAGATTAGGGGTAAATGACCTCAGCAATCTAGTTTTTGATAAAACCAAAGATCCCAGCTTTTGGGATAAGAACTCACTATTTAACAAAAGTTGCTGGGGAAAATTATACAACAGAATAGCAAAAATTAGGCTTATAACAATATCTCATACCCTATATTAAGATATGGTCAAAATAGATATATGATTTAAACATAGTGATAGTATAAGTAAATTAGGGGAACATAGAATAGTTTACTTGTCAGATCTATGTGAAGGGAAGAATTTATGACCAAACAAGAGATAAATAACATTACAAGTTATAAAATGAATAATTTGTATTATATTAAATTTAAAAGGGTTTGTACAAACAAAACCAATGAAACCAAAATTAGAAGGGAAGCAACACAAAACTGGGGAAAATTTTATAACAAATTTCCCTGAAAAAGGTATCATTTCTCAAATATATAAAGAATTAAGCAAAACTTATAAGAATTCAAGTCATTCCCCAGTTGATAAATGATCAAATGATATGAATAGGCAGTTTTCAGATGAAGAAATCAAAGCTATTAATAATCATATGAAAAAATGTTCTAAATCCCTCCTGATTAGTGAAACGCAAATTAGAAAAACCCTGAGGTACCATCTTGCACCTATCAGGTTGGCTAATATGACAATAAAGGAAAATGATAAATATTGGAGGGTATGTGGCAAAACTGGGACACTAATGCATTGCTGGTGGAATCGTGGACTGATCCAACTCATCTCGAGGCCAATGTGGAATTATGCCCAAAGGGCTATAAAATAATGCACACCCTTTGATCCAGTAATACCACAATTAGGTCTTTATCCCAAAGATTTTTTTTTAATAGGAAAGGACCTGTTTGTACAAAAATATTTATAGCTCCTCTCTTGTGGTGACAAAGACTTTCTTCAACTCTCAATTAAATTCCAACCTTTATGTCTTTTCTAGTCATCCTTAACCTTAGTATCTTCCCTCCACAAGCATTTCTATATGTGCTTATATATGTGCTGTCTGTACATAGCTATTTGCATGTTATGTTCCCCTATTAGAGAATACATTCTGATGAAAGCAAGTATTATTTTTGTTTCATTTTAAGTATCCCAAGGCTTATCACAGTACCTGGCATACAGTAGGTACTTAATAAATGGTTCCTCCCATGACTTGTCTCATCCAGATTTACCCCAAAATCAATGACAAGTTCACTGGAATTTAGGTTTCCTAATATTTCTCCCTTTATTGGTTCTTCAAATGGAGAGTAAAAGGATACTTCAGGCAGCACTGCTTATATGTTTAAGAGATATAAAAGCAGAAACAGAATTGTAACTACAAAAGGGAATTTGGGTGATCTGTTCCATCCCTGCTCTCACCATTACTAACAAGGTAGTAAGTAAAGCCGCAGTCTAAGATTCAGTAGCACCATTTACAGAGCAGCAACAGCAACACTCTCAAATTGCTAGTGTGCTGAAGCAGCCAAAGGGAGTTGTCAACCAGCATCAGTCCAGCCAATGACAGCATAACAAGCAATTAAAACCATGGCTGGCTGGCCCGATGCTGATTGACAACTTAGCTAGTACCACTGGTGAGAAGGGGGAAGGGAACTGGCTTCCTCAATCTATAGTCTGCACAAAAGAAAACTGCTTTGTCATGGACAAGTTTGTTTTATTATCATTTTTTAAAAATCATGTCTGCTCAGCTCACAAGCTGTGCAACACTGTTCTCTTTTGTTGTCAAATGTAAGCTGCGGGACAAACCATGGTAGTCAGTCTTCCAGGATTAGTTCAAAGGAGACCAGTTATAAACCCAACCAGAGTCCTTGATGTCAAAGTCACTGAAGCTGCATCTCACCCAAAATACAAAGCTGAAGGATAAGTGCCCTACTTCAAGAATAACTGCTACAGTGGGTGCCCCTGATTAGAATACTCTCAGCCCACACGATTTTCTGTCATTCCTGTATTTAAAAAAGAATGTGAAGCCTCTTTTCTCAATCAGTGGTTTTAAAAACTGGAAAATTGCTTTTGAAAAAAAGCATTTATATTGCACTGTTCATCAGAGAGAGAGGAGAGAGAAAGTGGAAGGAAGAAAGAGAGGAGAGAAAGAGAAAAGAGAGAGAGCAAGCTATACCAATGCAATATATACGTAAGAAGGAAAGTAGCAGTGGTTTGTAAGGTAAAAACATATTTCAGACATTTTAGTCTTAGAGGAGCTTCAGGGAAATCACTGAGGCCTAACAAAAATACTTTAATGTAAAAAATTCTGACTACTCCCAATCTCCCTTTAATATACTGGTCACTATTACTGAAGTAACTGTACAGAAGCTGCTGCTGGCAATCATTAGAGTAATTCATTGACCTTTTTGGTAATACAACTAAACTGATTCTATTTTAAATGCCATAATCAAAGATATACTCCTGAAAACATACACTTCCCCATTCATTCAAAAAGAAATTATTTCCATACTGGGATTCCTAGTAGAGCAATCCATTCTTTTTATTTTTTTTTTAAACCCTTACCTTCCATCTTGGAGTCAATACTGTGTATTGGCTCCAAGGAAGAAGAGTGGTAAGGACTACGCAATGGGGGTCAAGTGACTTGCCCAGCCACAGCTGGGAAGTGTTTGAGGCCAGATTTGAACCCAGGACCTCCAGTCTCTAGGCCTGGCTCTCAGTCCACTGAGCTACTCAGCTTCCCCTGCAATCCATTCTTAACATAAAAACAGAGATATGAGTCACTTTTTTTCTTAAAGCAGATGAGGCAGACATTCTATTGCAGCAGAATAATGTATCAGTTGCCCTCAGGTTTGTCAAGGAAGGCAGACTTGTGCAGCATCTATCTATCTGTCCTATAGGTGCTTAGCAGTCATTCAATAACTGATATGTTACTCAAAGTTCTGGCAGAATATGCATTTAGGACTTCTCTAATCATTACTCCACTAGGTGCTAAGAGAGCACAAAAGCAAATTGAAGGGGGGAAAATGGGATGGGGAATCATTTCCTACATCCATTGGCACAATTACCAACAGCATCTTTTTTTTTTTTTAATACAGCTCTCTGTGGTACTTTTTTCAAGTTTATAATTACTATTATATGAAATAAGGGAGGGCTACCCTTAATGGAAGCGCCTGAGCATAGTTTCAGGCCCTCCATGATCAGAAGGAAAGACACTTCACTGGAGAAGATTCCAAGATGCTCGACTCCAAGGGGGGCCATGGGTCCAAATTCAAGGATTGTGTTAACCATGATGAATTTGGGAAAAGAAAGTGAGCCTGGGGAGGGGTGAGGAGGAGGGCAGGAAGTGACAGTTGTAGAATGGCGAACAGAGGCGATTGGGATTATTAGCATACAGGGAAGTCTCCAACTCCAGTGAAACTGTTAAATTGTAGGCTCTAGTTCTCAATAGTAGAGAGAAAGAAGAGAGCGGGCGGAGTGGTACCGTATTGATATCCTTGAACTCAAGAGCTCTAGTGGAATCCTGACAACCTTAGAACCAAGCTGAGAAGTTTCAACACATTCTAGCTTACTCCAAGAAGTTACCAGATCGGCCGCCGCCACCGCCACCGCCCCGCCGCCCCCGCCATCGCCGCCGCCACCGTCAACGCCGCCTGCCTGAGCTCCCGCTCCCGCTCCCTGCCCGCTGGCCCTCCTGCCTGCCTGCCGGCCGACCCGTCGGTTTCTGGTGTAGAAACTAAACTGCCTGAGTCCTAGAACGCGCGGCTCGCGGAACAGTTCGCCCGGAGCGGAGGGCCTCGAGAACTGACTGAGCTATGGCCGCCATCCGAAAAAAGTTGGTTGTAGTTGGTGATGGTGCATGTGGGAAGACGTGCTTGCTGATTGTATTTGGCAAAGACCAGTTCCCTGGAGTTTATATGCCCACAGTGTTTGAAAATTATGTAGCAGACATTGAAGTGGATGGAAAACAGGTAGAGTTGGCTTTGTGGGACACTGCTGGTCAAGAGGATTATGATCGCCTTAGACCGCTTTCCTACCCAGACACTGATGTTATACTCATGTGTTTTTCCATCGATAGTCCTGGTAGTTTAGTAAACATCCTAACGAAGTGGGCCCCAGAGGTAAAGAATTTCTGTCCCAACGTGCCCGTTATCCTGGTTGGGAACAAGAAGGATCTTCGAAATGATCAGCACACGAAAGAGGAGCTGGCCAAGAAGAAGCAGGAGCCAGTGAAAACTGAAGAAGGCAGAGATATGGCAAATCAGATTGGCGCAATTGGGTATATAGAGTGTTCAGCAAAGACCAAAGACGGCGTGAGGCAGGTTTTTGAAATGGCCACAAGGGCGGCTTTGCAAGTCAGACGTAAAAGTAAAAGATCCGGGTGCCTTGTCTTATAAACACAGTGGAAGCCCAGCACACACTTGGTTCATTTTTGAAGTGCTGTTTTATTAATCTTATTGTATTATTACTGGCCTTTTTCATTTATCTATAATTTACTTTAAAAGATATACAAATGAGAAATCATCTTGTTACCAGTATTTAGAAGCCAACCATTATTGTTTAATGACAATCTCTGTCCAACAGATCTGTGTGCACCAGTGTCCCTCTGACATTACTCTTAATAACCTTCCTTATTCTTCCAACTAGCACATCTGGCACTAATTCATGGGAATTCTTAACTTCTTGCTTCTTTCTAAGGTGGTAACTTTTGTGAATTGGGCTTTAACTACTTTTATACCTAACATGTCCTGTTGCTATCAGCTGCAGGGCCATCTGGGGAATAAATAAGGGAGTCACTTCAGGGCAGGACCTCTTATAAGGCTTTTATTGGTATAGCTCTGGGGTATATCATTCAATTGTTTGAAAATGGGACCAGCCAGAGACAGCAAGTCCCCCATGCAGCTATGGCAAACCTACAGTTCTGTGGTTTCATGTTAGCTATCTTAGGGTTACTGTATAACTAGTACCACTTACTGTATGTGACCAAAAAATAAATATATCTACCCCAGCTTAGACATAGAATTTTTGTATAATTGGATTTGCTAATACTGATGTTTGTTATCTCTACAGAAGTTCTCTTTGGGAGTTTTTTTTAAGAAAGTGAACATAAAGTCATGGAAAAAAATTTGAAATCCCCTTCTGTCAGTTTCTCCACTGAATTATAGCCATCTAGCAGTTCTTTTCTGTACAGAATACCCTGTCCCTGGAGCTGGGCTTAACAAATGGGGAACTGATTCCACCCCAAGGCAATTTGATGGTTCAGAAACTGGAATAATGTCTGAATTCAAGTTAGACATCTTGGTATATACACAATGTTTATTTCTCATTCTCATGGTGATGACTCCTCTTAATCTCCTGGGGGAACTTACTACCCATTCTCTTTGGTCACCAAAGGTCCTACTTGGAATTTCTGATTCCTCTTAAGCTAACTAAACTTTTTTCTGTATCAGTTCATTTTTTTCCAACTAGTAACAGAATAAAGGCATATTTCTTAAAGAAAAAAGGAGGAGGAAGAGGAGGAGGAGGAGGAAGAGAAACAGATGACTGATAACAGTCCCAATGAATTTGAAGAAAGTGTCAAGGCACTCTAGAACTAGAGTTCTCAGAATTTTCAGAGCAAATATATTTTGAGATGCAATTTCATTGCCTCTTAAAACAAAAGTGGGCAGACCTCTTGACCACTGCTATTGCCACTTCAAAGAATCAAGATAGTGAATGATTTTATAATTTTTTAAAACCAACAGGAAAAAAAAATGTTGCCATGGGACCCAAAAATAGAAGCAACATTAAAAAGTTTACATGCAGCTATCAGCTTCCTTTGTCTATCTCTTTTGATCAAACTTGTTTTCTCCATTTTTGCTCCAGGGAACTTGGTGCTGAAGAACAAAGGGATTCACTTGGGAAGATCTGTTGGGATGATAAACATTTGTGTGCATACTTTAAAAGAAAAGACCAAGAAATAAGACAGGTTCTTTGAAGGACTATGGAGCAAAGCATGCTGAGAAAATGGCTTAGAAATTAATATAGGTATATGAAAGGAAAAAGTAAAGTATGAAGCTAGAGGGCCAGATGTGTGAGAACTATCTAGAAAGACACAGTAGGTTGTTCTCACACTTGCATCAGAAAACAGCTTTTATTGAAGTGATGACTCAGTTTTGGAGTGAGAAACACACTTATCCAAAGACACTTCGGTGACTGTCTTAGATGTAGTATTTTTATGCTCAAATTTATCCCTGGACGAAAAAGCAATTATACCTCTGTTGAGCTACATAATACAAAGATGCCTTTGGGAAGGGAGCTCTAATCAATTAACAAGTATTTATTAAGCACCTACTATGAGCTACTGTATTTTTAAAAATCTGTTTCAACACTAATTGGTACCTTGTTGACCATGGAGAATAGTTTACAAAATGCCTTTAGCATGTTGTTACTGTATAGAGATGTGCCTTCATATATGTAAGACATCATTCTTCTCTCAACTCTTCTTACAATCATGATAGTCAATGAAAATTGCCAAAAGAACAGTTTGTCATGTTATAAGAAAGTAATGACTGCAGAGAAGAATGACCATGTGTGCCATAAAAAAAAATATAAACCAAAGTCAAACAGATTAGTTTTGGGCAAAAACCACAATCTAGATGTCTCCGCCTTTGGATACATTTTTTTTCTTTAAAAAAAAAAATCCCCCCCCAATTACTTGTAAAAGGAGCCAGGAATTCCACTTATAGCAGATGAGATAGCAGAATAAAGAACACTCTGACCTTGCCCAAACTCTCCTCCAAACAATAACAAAAAAAAAAAGCCTCAAAACAAATTGTGGAGCAGCAGAACCAACAAAAGATCCAATGAAAGAGGATTCCAACCAATTATATATCAAAACAATTTTTAACATTTATTGGGTTTTTTTAAATTTTGAGTTCTAAATTCTCTTCCTTCCCTCCCTCCCTTGCCCCCAGATATAGGTTATACATGTACAATAATGTAAAACATTTTTTCCTATTAGTTATTTGGGGATATCAGACTTTTCAAACAATTCTATAGGTATCTCTGAGTCTAGAGAAGTTGATCCTCTGCTAAAACCCAATTCTTCATCATGGGCGGAGGTGATCCTCAGTTCCTGAAGACTGTGCCAGCTTAGGCAAGTCCCACCAAACTGAGGAGGCTTCAAGTATGATACAGCAGTAGAACAGATTGACCTAGCCAGAAGTCTGTCTACAAGTTGATTAAATTTTTTGGCCTTAGTAATTCATGCTACTGTTTACTAAATTGTAGTAGGTGTTAGTGGAAAGAATACCCACACCAATTAAGTCACAGGCTTTTTGCAATATTGATGCAAAAGGAAATTGAATCCTATTTTTCTAAGGGCAATATGAGAAATGTCATAGGATTATAGTTTTAGAGCTAAAAGGGAGCTTTAAGAACATTCCTAATCCCAAATATTACAGATGAGGATACTAAAGTCCAGAAAGGTTAACCGACTTTCCAAAGTAATAAGTGACAAAACCAGGTATCAAACCCCAGGCCTCTGACTACAAATTCACTGTTTTGTACAAGTCTTCTAAGTAAAAATGTGTATTATAGAAATGAAAGTCTTCCCTAGGTACATGTGCATATCTCAATATTAGATCAGGGGTAGTTCTTACTTTCCTTCAAAAAGTCCTCTTGCCTTTGAAATAGTGATTGCTTACACTGGATGCACTTCAAGGTCCCATCAATTAACTGCCTCCTTTTCAGATCTACAGCCCAATAGTGTCTCCTTTAGAAATAAGTTTCATGTAAAGTCACATCTGCTAGTTTTATCACAGAATCACTAGTTTTTTGGAAATGGAAATTCCATCATGGAATGGAATTATTTTCTTTCATACAGCATTTGGAAATGTATTTTTTTAATTGAATTTGAGGTTTATTTCAACAGCTTAGGAGGGAGGAAAGCACCTTTTATAGGGCTCATGTAACAGAGAGTACCTTCAATAGTGCTGGGAAAGGTACTAGAAAAGCCAAAAGCTTTTGAGGGGCAAATCGAATGGCCCATTCCTCTTTTTGGACAATATGTATGAACTGGATATTATTTTTAAGAAAAGGAAAGCTCTACAAGTACTTCTGAGAAAAACCAAATCAATCCCCCAGAGACTTCTAAAGGCTTACAAGGTGCTAAGACTAAACATTAAATCAGCCAAAACACAGATACATGATGCCACGGTAGACAGAATTAGGTTTGAGGAAGACCAGAGTTCAAATTCTCCTTCTTACACTTGTCAGTTATGTAATTATAGGAAAATTGTTGAACTTCTCTGAACTTCAGTTTCCTCATCTGTAAAACAGTAACTCTAGTATTTACATCACAGTTGTGAGTTTAATATTATTAAAATGAGATAGCATGTGTAAAGTACTTTAAAACTGTAATGCTCTATATAAATGTCAGCTATTATTATCATTGTCATATATTACCAATAAAACTAATACCTGATAAAATCAAGAATACTATGGATTCTAAGGAACATGGAATCACAGTAGAATATTCCACATGGTTCAAAAAGAAAAACAAAAATCATGAAAGAAGTTAAGGGGAAACAAATAGCAGAATTAGTGATCTGCACACACAGCAGAAATAATTAGCAAAAGTTCAAAAACTTGGACTTGATGGCAGCAAGTCTCTTCAGAGAAGCAAAATAAGGAACAAATGATTGGGAATACCAATATACTGAACTGAAGAGCAGTTTGTAAGAAGAGAATTTTTAAAAAGCAATGGTATTAAAAGAACAATCTGTAAGTAAAATACTTTGATCATGAAGACATAATGGGTAGAGACAACATAAGAATAAAAGGCAACCGAAAGAACATAGCAAAGGGGAAAAAATGGAAAATAATACAAGGATACCACCTAGAACATTCAAGAATACAGAAAACAATGCATCAGTCTAAAATACCCATTAAAAAAAACAACACTATATATTTCTGTTTTGCAACTACTAAGCCTCAAAGTCAGGATTTAAACCTCAGCCTCTCCTGTTTCTAAGTCCAGCACTCCATTATTTCTATACCACTCTCTTCATCCCCAGAAATACGGATGAATCTTATTTAAGCCTTCCTTGTACCCAAAGTTCTACTTTTAATGTGTAAGTATGTCTTTGATTTTTTTCTCTGAGCTATCATTGAAAAGGGAAGAAGAAGAAATGGGAGAACTTATTAGTCTGTTTCTCTACTGTTTAGAGAAGGGAGGAAAAGTAGGGGAATATGATATAATTTTAAAAAATATAGGTGTCTACTTCAAGGTCAAGGAATTAGCAAGAAGTTTGGGACTTCACAATGTGGGGTAAGGATGGAGAAAAATGGATCAAATTGAACAGGCAGAAAAAATGGAAAGGGAAACAGATGGGCTATCTCCAAAAGTATGAGAAAGCTAAAAAAGGGGGTCAAAGTGGGGAAGAAATAAGCATTTATATAGGGACTATTATATGTGAGGCACTGTGAAAAACACTTTTTAAAAAAAGTATCTCCTTTGATCTGCATAACAATCCTGGAAGGTCAGTGCTGTTATTGTCTCCAGTAAGGAAACTGAGGCATATAGAGGTTATGTCTCTTGTCCAGGGTCATATAACTATGGCCAAATTTGAATACAGGTCTTCCTGACTCCATCCATGCCCAGACCTCTGTCCACCATGCTACTAGCTACCTGGTGAAGGGAATAACTTCACGTTTAAACTTACAAGAAGTCATAGTTTGCCACTACATTCACCTTTCCTGGGGGATTTCTCCCACTTTGAACTATCTCCCTAACCTACTATTACTTATCCCAGAACTCCTACAGTCAACTCCAATTCCTCATCCTCAGGAGACTGCAACACTCCAAACCTGATTCTAGCCCCCTTCCTAAAGAAGCCTCTGCCCCAGGCTACAAAAGCCACAGAGACAAGGAAGTATGGCTTGACGGTGAAAAGATGCCCCAGTCTTCCAAAGTAGTAAACAGCAGAGGAGATATAAAAGCTTTATTCCTGAAAGGGGGAAGAAAATGATGGGAGGAGAAATGTACATTGTGAGTACAGTATGAGTTAACAAAGGTTTCTTGGTCAGGTCTGGTTTCCATTCTATTTCCATTTTTTAAAAAAAAATTTTCCTAATATTCTTAAATTAGAGACTCCATAAACTGCCCAAACATAGCCAAGAGCAGACAAACTATCACACATGTCATTTTAGATTTCATAAAAGCCTGGTTACTACCCAATTCCATCATAAAACTGATTCATTGCTTCAGCTCCATACCTTACAGACAGCAGTCTCCAGAACCAAAGCTTCTTTATTGGGGCTTTCACAAGAGCTGTGAATACTAGAACTCTAAGCCCTGGAAGCAATAAATCTGAAGCCCATCTTGTTAATCCATTTGATACATGCCTTTCATTTTGGATTCTAAAGATGTTTATGTGAAAAGTTTCAGGAATATGAGGATGATTTAAAAAAAAGATATGCTACTATTTATACATCAAGAGCATAAGCTCCAGGAGGGCAAGGCCTGATTTTGATTTTGTCTTTGTGACCCAATACCTAGAATGGTGCCTTTCATATAATACAGGTTTAAAAGCTGGAAAAACCTTTACAAGTCATGCAGGCTAACCCCTTCATTTTACAGATGAAGATAATGAGGCCTAAAGGTTAAGAGATTTTCTTAAGGAAGCAAAGCTGTGATTCAAATTCAGATTTTGTGATTCTAGATTCAGTTTGCTGAACAAATGTAACATTGGGAAGTTATTCCCAATGATGATTCTTGAATTCAATTGAACTGATTAAGTAGGGGCAAATTCATGACCTAATTCATAGGCAAAAATAACCCTGTATTTTTTTTCAAAAATAATCTTAAGAAAAATCATGATGATTAAATTTTCATATAATCCCTTTCACATTGCTGGTTTAGTATTTTTAGTCTGTTTTCTCCTAAAATAGCACTTTTATAAAGTAGTCAGGATTAGTGTCCAATACTCTCATTTTAAAGAAGGAATAAATGACATCCAAGGTTGCAATGACCCAGTCAATAGGCCTGACAGAACAACCACCTGAATTAAAAAAAAAATAAATGAATAAAAAGAATTCCTAGACATTAGAGTTTTAGAATCTTACAACCCCTATTCAGTGGCAAACAGCTTGTGAATGAGTGCAAATAGAATGTCTAAAAGGGGATTTAGAAATGAAAAAGCTATCTGATCAAAGTGGACTTCATCAAGGAAAGCTTCCTGGAAAAAAAGTATGTTTTAATGAAGTTTTAAAGGGCATAATTTTAAAAGAATAATTTTTATATAATTATCAGAGGTAATGTGTGTAGCATAGAGTACTGAATTTGTCCTCAAGGGACCTGAGATCTGGTCTTGGTTCTGCCACTCAGTATCCTTGTAACCTAGCACAAGTTATTTATCTTCTTTGGGCTAGTTTCCTTCTATACAAAATGAAGGGACTGGAACAGATGACCCTTGAAGTCCTTCCAGGTTTAGATGTGTGATCCAGTGCCCCAGTGAAGTAAGAGAATAGTGAGGGACTATTATGACTTAGTGATCTGTCTCTTGGAGAGGCTAAAGCAGCAACAGTTATGCTTGCTCTCTTCAAATCACAGGGCTTAGGGGGAAAAAACCATACTATATGGATTTTCTTGTTTATAGATTGTCTATAGGTCTGATACAGAATAGCCCATAGAAATGTTGAGAACCTATCTATGATGCATACCACAATGAGGAGGAGACGAAGGACAGGAAACAGATGAGGAGGAAGGGCCAGAGGAAAAAGGGAGGGAGGGAGGGAAGAGAGGGGGGAAAAAGGGGGGGAAATGTAGGGAAGGAGAGAGCATGAAAAAAGAGTGCCATAGCATTCTGTACTTTTTCATGAATTAGGAAAACTAGTGATTTACAGATCTCAATGGTCCTACAAATTTGGGGCTGAAGAAGGAATTTTGTGTAAATATAGAAAATGATGTATTATCAGGTACAATTATTCATTTCAGTGGTTCTGTTTACCTTTTTACAGGAGGGCATTTTCACTCAATGAATATTTATTAAGCACCTACTATGTGCCAGGAACCATGTGAGGCACTGGGAAATCAAAGGCAAAAATGAAAGTCTCTGGGGGCAGCTGGGTAGCTCAGTGGATTGAGAGCTAGCCCTAGAGACGGGAGGTCCTAGGTTCAAATCTGGCCTCAGATACTTCCCAGCTGTGTGACCCTGGGCAAGTCACTTGACCCCCATTGCCTAGCCCTTACCACTCTTCTGCCTTGGAGCCAATACACAGTATTGACTCTAAGATGGAAGGTAAGGGTTTTTATAAAAAAAAAATGAAAGTCTCTGCTCTCAAGAATTTTATATTCTATCAGAGAATAATATATACATACATACATACATATATATATGCATATATATATATATATGCAAGTGAAACACAGTTTTTGACTGGTTTAATGCCTAACCATAAAATGCATGTATACTAATGGTGTTTCCCATCCCCAACTGCTTGCTAGCTATGGCACAGGGAGAATTAAGTTCCCTGGCTTCAAGCTCTTCATCCCATATTTCTTATCAGGTAATTCATAGGGTACCTTCATTGGACTATCCACCTCTCCTCTTCTGCCTCACCCCACTGGTGATGGGGTGATCTGAAAGCAGTGAGTGCACCTTAATGGTTTTGCCTCTTGCTCATTTATATTGGGTTTCTTTCTGTTTAAAAAAAAATCCTTCCCTTCCTTCTTAGAATCAATACTATGTATTAGGTCTAAGGCAGAAGAGTGATAATGGGCTGGGCAAGGGGAGTTAACTGATTTGCCCAGAGTCACAGAGCTAGGAAGTACCTGAGGTCACATGTAAACCCAAGACCTCCCTGCTCCAAGCAAGGTTCTCTATCCACGGACCCACCTAGCTTCTCCCTTATGTTGGGTTTCCATTCCCTATTAACCACTTTTGTTTTATCCTCTCCAAATCTGAGTATTTTGTGGGCCTTCTTATCTATAACAATATGCTGGGCTGATGTCTTCAGGGAATAGTTGACAGTCATTTAAAAATCCTTTTCCTGGTTAGAAACTGATTCTCTTAAAAGCATAGTTTGGGTTATTTCCCCCGCAAAATGCATTACCTTACATTTTTCTGTGTTTAATCTCATCTGTCATTTTACTATCCATTCATCCAGCTTTCAGAGACCTTCCTACTGTAGTTTATCCTCATCAGCTTGTCATTTTACTATGTGAAACAGCTTAGTGTCATCTACCAACTTGCAAATTTCACCATGAAATTCCTCTTCGAGATTATTTCTGAAAACATTAAATAAGACCAGTCCTAGAACTAATCCCTAAGGCACCCTGCTATTAACAATTCTCTGTTCAGAGAAGTGCCTGTCTCTACCCTTTGTCTCCAAGTCACTAAGTGGTAGTACTGAGGTTTTTTAAACAGCCTGTAGGCTTTTTGAAAGATAAATTAATGTTCCCTGGTCTGCCTTTACTATATCCTTAATGCCCACACCAATCCACAAGAAAGACTAGCTGATGAGTCCTATACAGTATCCTGTCACTTTAAACTATCTTATTCTAAGCCTGTTATGGTGGTTGAAAGCAAAATCCCTATCTTACCCTTTGATCCTTCTGCCAAAAGCCGAATTCAATGCAGATTTTATCCCAAAGTTCCAAATCTATGCAAACTCACATCACTGGAAGAAATCTAAAAGAGAATGATGAAAGGTAGAATAGAAGAGATAATGCTGGATCTAGGGCTTAAGAAGACCTGAGTTCAAATCCAGCCTTAGACACATTCTGGCAGTGTGACCCCAAGCAAGTTATTTAACATCCCAGCCTCAGTTTTCTCATCTGAAAATATAATAACACCTACTTCCTAGGGTTATGATGGGGATCAAATTTGATTATATACATAAAGTAAATATATTACATATACTGAAAATAAGGTTTACTTCCTAAACTTTAAATTTCTATGTAAATGTTAATTCTATTCTAGTATGTTATAGCATAGTATGTTTTAGTATGAATGCACAGTCTGTATTGCATATAGAAATATATTCCTAGTATCTAGAAAGTAGCTTGCAATGAGCAAGTATTTAATATATATTAGGTGAACATAACCAAATGTGATATTTGAAAGAATCTGAGAAAGACTGTAACAATGAAAAACAACACCCTTTCTTGACTCAGTTTTTGTTTACCTAATGTTTTGTTATATATTGCACTTAAAAACTGTTCGTTAATTTTAATTAATTCCAACCTTTCTAAGTAGATACTAGTTTTTCCTTACTGATAGTCCAATGTAAACCAAATCCCTAAAATGAGATCTTTTTGAAGACCAAAAACATATAGTATATATGCTGTAAAATAATACCAATTATAGACTGCATTTAGGTGATGACCTAGATTCAAACTAATGTAATATATAGATATAAAATGCAGGTTCCATAAGACTAAACATATCAAGGTGTATGAGAGGCGGCAGCTAAATGAAATCAACATAGAAAAAAAAAATTACACTTTGACTTCACTAGAAGCATCCCTAAGAAAAAGAGCTGTTTTTTCTGATCCTAAAATCTTACAAATTTGAAACAGAGAAAGTAGACCAACTCCTCCTAGCCAGTTTCTGATGAATTCAAAAGGGATGGTTCTAATGAATTCTTTGTGATATCATTAAAGGTCAGAAAATAGTGATGGAGATTTTATTACCTACTGAATCCCTGACATCATTAAATAGTTAGTCTCTGTCAAAAAAAAAAAATAGTTCTCTTCCCTGACTTTATTCAGAAGTTTCTGGTTTCCTAAGATTCTTAGAAACACTTCCAAATTACCAGGGAATGACTTATAAATGTCAAAGCTTTACTAATACTTTCATTTACTAACATACTCTCCCTTAACTGAACCAATTTCTATAAGTAAAATATAAATCTGAGTTCATAAAATACACCCCTTTCTTTAATTCACTCTCCATACTATAGAAGGAGACCACAACACAAAGTACATTAAGTTATCATCTGTGCTTGATATTCATTAGGAAACCTAGCACAACTAATAGTACAGAACTTAGGTTCATCTCCTGAATCTGACATTTATTAACTAGTCATGCCCTTGACCTAGAGTCTGAATTCTTGCTATGACTGGCTATTCCATGGTTAGATTTCTAGTTTTGGTTCCTGTCCATACTGTCTGTACCTCTCAGATACTGATTGGCACCATAATCCTCCTCACCTTTATCTTTGAAGAGATTCTTAGCTATAATCGTACCCTTTCCCCAAAGTTCCCTCACTTTGATAGACCCTTTAGGTTACATTATAGATACATACCTACCTACCCATTACAAAAAAATATTTTAAAACTACCACTAAAAATTGCTATGGGTAAGGTATTCAAGCTATTTGATGCTTGGGAGGAAGGGTTTCTTAACCCAGATCCATGAACTTATGTTTTAATATATGTTTAAATTTTTATTTCAGCAAAATGTTTCTTTTGTACTCTTGCATGTTTTATTTTGTGTAATTAAAAGCATTATTCTGAAAAGGAGTATACAGGCTTCACCAAACTGTCAAAAGAGTTCAGATGCAAAAATGGTTAAGAAGTACCCATTTAAGGAATGGCCTAAAGTTTTTCAAATTAGAATTTCTTAAATATGCATTCCTATAGAATATACAAGGGTGTATGCCACAAGGAAGCAGATCACCTATCATCTGGCCTTTATCAGATCTTCAAAATAGAGAAATTCAGAAAAATTATTTTAATTGTACTATATCCATGAACTCCTTGGAAGCTCAGCTCAAACATCACCTCCTCCTAGTTGCTAATACCTCACCACTCCTCAACCCCCAAATTTAGCTTATATTGCTCTGTAAATATTTTGAATTTACTTGTATGTGTATAGGGGGTTTTCACCAATGAATTTATGCTCCTTGTGGGCAAGAATGGTCTCTTCTTTTTTTTCATCAGTCTCACCTGGCATATAGTAACAACTTATTGGTTGTTGAACTAATTAACTTGTGTAAGTTGCTTAAACTTTCTGAAATTCAGATTTCTTATTTGTAAAATAGAGATGTCAATACCTGGTTATGAGGCTCAAATGAGATAATATATGAAATGCACTTTGAAAACCTTAAAGGATTCTTTAAAAATGACAGCTTAGTGTTGTAAATTCCCTGAGGGCAGGGACCCAGCCTTATTTATTTTTCATTTTCCCCCAAGTCCTTAGCAGAATGCACTTTATATACAGTAGATGCCTAACAAATTAATAAATGAAAGAACTAATTAATTAAAATCTTGCATAGCAACTTCTATACCTACATGTTCTTTCTATCTTCTTTTCTCTTATTCTTTTCTCCCTAATGAAGAGAAAGGAGTTAAAAATGAACAAGAAATTATTTTGGTCCCTTACTTTCAGCCATCACTACAAATTACATTATGTACTCAATTCTAAGTAATCCACAAAGAGAAAATTGGCAATATTAGCATCTCCTAATGCCACCACTCAGAAGCCCCAGATACCTCCTACGTGCTTACTGCTCTTCAAACAAATCACAAATTTAGTTGCTGCCACTGCCATTCCTGGGAAAAGTTAATTAAGTTGCTTTTGGACAGTGACTAGACAACAGTATTTTTTAAAAGGTTATTAGTAAGTTAAGTGAAGCCTATGGACTCCTCAGAATAATATTTTAAATGCATTAAATAAATATATAAGATTACAAAAGAAACCAGTTAATGGTTGAAGAGGTGGCATGATGTAGAAGATAAAATTCTGGTCTTTAAATCAAAGGAATTCGATATGAATCCCAGCTCTACTACTTCCTCTGACCACAGGCAAATCCCTTAACAATTCTGGGTTCCAGTTTCCTCCTTGGTAAAATGAGGGGGCTTGACTAAATGAACTCTGAGATGCCTTCCAGCTCTATATCTAAGAATTACATAGTAAGCTGAGACAGGAATCTTGTTGGGGTAAATCTCAACTGACTAAGAGATAATAAATAGGACTCCATACTTCTGGTGTTTACTCTCTTAGTAGCCCTAGATATATATTTAGGAATGGGAGGAAGGAACATCACTCCTCCTCCTAGCCTCCCTTCATAATCTTCGTCCATCTTTCTCCCTGTGCCATGAATTGCTTCTCTTCATTTTTACTGATGTTACCGTGTTCCTATTTTTCTGTTGCCAGAAAACATGAGTTTAAAGGTTTCATTTCACGTGCTATTGATCTCAGCTAAAATATTTCTGCAAAGTCACCAGTTGGGGAACCAAATAAAAGTTGAATAAATTAATAAAATGATGGCAAGGTGGGGGGGGGGCAGTTAAAGAACTAATTCATAGATCAATGTATGGACAATGGATCAAGGAATTTTCCCCAAATTAAAAAAGGAGTCAAGGAAAATTTCCTGGAAAATGGAAAGATGACTAGAGATTCAAAGACAAATTCAATAAACATTTCTTAAGAGCTTACACAAGGCACTGGGGGGGATACAATACTTCAGCAGATCCTTGATCTCACTGTTGTGTGTATTCCCATAGCTATTACATGTAATACTGAGAGAAGTATAAAAGGGAACTCAGTGATATTTTCTCATCCTATATGACTCTTGTCCATATTCTCCCATAAATATTCCAAAAGGGACCCACCCAACAGGTTTTCCTCTGTCTTTTAACATTGCATGATTATCATTGTACATTCAAATTGTCGATGTTACCCCTTATTCTTGCAAAATGATTAGCCTGCCTTCTTTTATGATAATATAGCCCATTAATTTATTTTGTGCTACATCTAATATAAAAGGCATCATTGATGATATGTTGCAGCTACTCCATGCCCACCATACATCTCTCTTCACTGCACTTCAAGTCATACACAATTCTTTGGAAACTGCCATGTCTTATGAACTGCAGCAAAATACAGCACACTCGATGGATTTCTTTGGGGAGGAGTAGATGCTAGCCTTAAAACATTTCTGTTCTAAAGAAAAATCTGGGATCATTTAGAGAGTTGTGCAATTTCACAAATCTAACCCTCTTTTTTCTCTCTAATTCTGGACTAAACCCAATTTTTCTATAGTATCTGTATAAAATATAAATTCAACTATACTAACTTACTGAACTGTACATCCAACTACATAGCAAAGTCTGAGCAACAGTCATTTTTCATCCACTTTATTTTTCATATATGAATTTCATGTGTAAATTTCATGCACAGATTGAGTGGTATTGATCTTATTTAAGAGGTTCTACAATGTTGTAAGATGTGTGAATCTAGTCAAAACAACACAATATGGGAAGATGGCTACTGAGGGAGGGAGGAAGGCAAAAGAACAGAGAGGGGCATACTTGCCAAATTTTTTGCCACCATCATTGAAAAAATTCCAAATGGAAGAGGGATTCTCATATCCTCTAGATGTTCCTGTTTGCTGATAACATAAATTAATGTGAGGGAGAGAAAAGAGTAATCAGATTGGCTATGAACCAAATTATAAAGGACTTTATATGCTAAATGAAGGACTTTTTATTTATCTTCAACATAGGAGAAATAAGGAGTAGATTTGTATGTTTGAGGGTGATCCAAACAGAAATGATTATTCGCAGAATTATAAATTTAGAACTGGAAGGGAACCTAAAGGCCATCAAGTCCAAACTCATTGTTTTACAGATGAGGAAACAAGCCCAGCGAAGTTAAGGGAACCATACAGGTTCATATAACTATGAAGCATTGGAGGCAAGAACTGAACCTGGGTCTAACGCCAAATCTATAATTCTATACACTGTACCATGCTGTCTTGTGAAAACACATGAGATATGAACACATGTGGAAGTACAGAGGTAAAAAGGAAGTCCATTGTTGAATCATGAGGTACACCTTTGAATCGGAGAGGAGACAGGATAGTGACCCTCCAGAAACTGAGATGAAGAAATGAGACAAATAGGAAAAGAACCATAAGGCAAGGACATAGCAACCTAAGGAAAAGGAAATTCAAGGAAGGACAGATAGCAGTGCCAAACAATGCAGAAAGGTCAAGAAGAAGAGAACTTTTAAAAGGACTCAAAGAACACAGGGATGAAAGCCAAATTGCCACGGGTTGATAGGTGAGGGGGAGGGAAAAAGTAGAGATAATTAGGGTAGACAGCTTATTCAGTGAGCTTAGACATGAAAGGAAGGAGATATATTCAACAACAGTTAAATAAAATGAAATTTTTAAAAGCTTGGAGGAAATCTGAGCTTGTTAATAGATAGTAGCGGAGCCTATGGATAGAAACTGAAAATTAGGAAGAGAAAGTAGAAGCTCAAAGGCTTAAGTTCCTGAAGAAATCAAGAGAACTGACAAGTGTCCAGGAATCTATAACAAAGGACTGTCCGTAAATAGTGAAGGACTATTCAGATTGAGTAGGAAGGTTGAATTAACAGAAGAATCAGTGTCTTCTCCTTATAGGTTTAAAAGCATAGATTCTTTTATTAGGAAATTCAACGGTTAATATAAATACAGTTATATGGACATACATGCATATGTATTATGAAGGAAAGTTATAGCAAGATGATCCAAATGATTTCACTTCTGATAAATTCAGGTAGAAAATGTAAAACTACCTAAATGATACACAAGTAGCTTAACAAGTTTTAAGAATAACCTTTTTCCTAAAGCAAAGATCTAATCAAGCTGCAAATAATGAGAAAACAAAATATATCTTCACTCAAAAATATATCCATCTCCAACCAAGCAATTTGTAACCAAAAGTACCAGATGCTCTCATAGTGACTGCAATTCCTACATAAATATTAAACAAAAAAGTCTTAATGCAGCTGCTCCAGAATACTAAAAGGCTGATATCCTCAATGTTTAGTTATTAGTCTTGCCCAGATTTGACAAGGAGAACATTCTTATTATTTCTTAGCACTGTGGATCAAGTGCACAATACTTGCTCTCAAACTGGGCAGTCGTTCATTTGAGATTAGAAATGGACTTACAGAAGGACTTGCCTTTGTCCCAAACTGACATAGTTTGAAAAATAGTCCTTGTACTAAATTTCTAATCCCATAATAAACGCTGTGATTAAATTGGCCAGTATCACTTGGTTCCTATCAATTTCATTCACAAGGCAGACAAATGACTACGAATTTTTAGTGCTAACATGTGATTCATTTTTCTCCCTTTAACTCAAATGAACCTACCAACATCAGCATTGCCCCCCAAGAAATATTCGTGTTAAACGGAGAAAAATGAATATAAAACATTATACCCTCATTTTTTCCTGTTAAAAATTTTGCTTAGCTTAGAATGCATAAAAGACTACAACTAACCTAACTGGGAATACTCCTATAGAACTACTCCATTTAAAATCATGGATCATAAAATTCAACCCAAATATTTCTTAAGTTTCTACTAAATAGACAGTATTGTGCTAGACCATTAGAAAGAAAAGCAAACTATGTAAAATAGAGATTTTCAGTTTCACATACAATAATCTTTTTTGTTAAACTTTTATTCTTTAAGAAAAATGCTCATTTTAATTGTCTTTTTCAAGTTCAAAATAAAAACATTTTTAAGCTTTTTAAAAAAGGAAGAAAGTCTCAGAATCAAGAAGGAATTTTATGGAAGGAAACTTAAATAGGAAAAAAAATTAAGAATGTGTAAAAATTTCACCTCAGTCTAGATTCAAATTCAGTTCTTTTCCTCTGAAAGTAGATGGCATTTTTTATCATGAGTCCTTTGGGATAGTTTTGGATTACTGTATTGCTAGGAATAGCTGTTATTCATAGTTGTTCATTGTAAAGTATTCCTGTCACTATACAATGTTCTCCTGGTTCTATTTATTTAACTCTACTTCAGTTCATGTAAGTCTTTCCAGGTTTTTCTGAGCTACTACTGTCTTACAAAACAATAGTATTCCATTATAATCATATATTGTAACTTAGTCAATTTCCAATTGATGGGTATCCCCACACTTTCCAAATCTTTGTCCCCCACTAAAAAAAGCTGCTTTAAGTATTTTTGTACATACAGGTCCTACCCTTTTTTTTATCTCTTTGGAATATAAACCTAATAATGGTCCTGGTGGATCAAAAGATATGAACTGTTTTATAGTCATTTGGGCATAGGTCCAAATTGCTCTCCTGAATAACTGAATCAGTTCCCAACTGCCCATGCATTTCGACATTCCCTCCAAGTTTTTTCATTTTCCTTTTCTGTCACAATAGCCAATCTGATAGGTGTAGAGTGATATCTAAGAGTTGTTTTAATCTTAATCTGCATTTCTCTAAATAATATTGATTTAGACCATTTTTGATATGACTATAGGAAATTTAAATTACTTTGAGAAATGCCTGTTCATATCCTTTAACTATTTATCAGTTGGGCAAATGACTTGTATTCTTACATATTCAACTCATTTCTCTATGTATTTGAGAAAAGAGACCTTTATTAGAGAGACTTGTAAAAAAAGTATATCATTATGATTACAATGTATTACTTTCCACCCTATTTACTTCTATTTAGTTTCTGACCTCCATCCCCCACCAATTTGCCTCCTTTTCTATCTAGCCCCAATCCCCCTTCTCTCATCCTCTTATCTTCCCATTTTATTTATAGTTTTCTATACCCAATTGTTTGTGTATGTTCTTCCCTCATTGAACCAAATTTGATGAGAGTAAAGTTCACATGCTCTCCTCCCTATCTACCATCTTCCCCTCCAAGCTGAACACTCTTTCATGCCTCCTTTAGCTGTAATAATTTGCCCTATTCTATTTTTACCTTCCCCCTCCTCCTAATGCATTCCTCTTTCTCTTGCCTTAATTTTTGTTTTCTATAACATTCCATCATTTTCAACTCACAGGTCTGTTTATGTATACTCTTTGTAGTTCCCCTAACAATGACAAAGATTTTTGGTGTTATAAGAATTCTCACCCCTTGGAGGGGTGTACATAGTTTAACTTCATTGAATAATTTTTTATTTTTCTTTGTTGTTTACCTATTTATGACTTTCTTGAGTCTTATATTTGAGGCTTAAGTTTTCCATTCACCTCTGGTTTTTTCATCAGTATTGTTTAAAAGTCTTCTATTTCATTAAATATCTATTTTTTCCCCTTAAGTTACTCAGTTGAGCTGGGCAAGTGATTCATGGTTGAAATCCTAGGTCCTTTTACCTCAAGAATATCATATTCCAAGCCCTCCAATCCTTTAATGTTGAAACTGCTAAGTCTTGTGTTATCCTGACTGAGGCTCTATGATATTTGAATTGTTTCTTTTTGGCTGTTTGCAATATTTTCTACTTTACCTGTGAGTATGGAAATTGGCTATAATATTCCTGGGAGTTATCCTTTTGGGATCTCTTTCAGGAGGTGAGCAGTGGATTCTTTCCATTTCTATTTTATCCTCTCATTATAGAATATTGTGAACGTTAGATTATTCCACCCTACTTAGTATAACAAAATCAGGAATGTCTACACCATACTTAAGGATTAAGTATCTAGAAGGATGGCCTATGATAGACATGTGCTAGCAAATGACAAATCAGAAACAGCTGACAGACCCCTGGGCTGTCCTAAGTCAAGCTTAAGCTACCATTGGTACAGGTGAGATGTAGGAAAGTGATATAAAACCATCTATATATTTTTTGATCACTTCCTCTCTCCGATCTCTTTGGAGGCGGAGAGGTGGCTGGCAGCAGCGTGCTGAGCCTTTCGGCATCTTGTCGTGGCAGCAGCTATTGTTCAGTTTGGTGGTGAGTTTTCCTTGATACTATACTGGGAGAAGCTGAGTAGCTAGTTCAGGTGAGGCATTGTAGCTGAGCTCTCTTGGAGTTTAGGCTGCTTCTTTTCTCCTTTATCTTCCAAACACTGTCTTCTTAGAGAAAGCCTCTAATCTTCAAAGTCCTCATGGCAGAGGACTTTGAAATCCCATGGGAGAAATTCTATACTCTCTCTTCTCCTTAATTCCTTTTGTTTATATCAATTAAACCACCACAAATTTCCAAGCTGACTTGGGTATTTTATTTGGGATATTCCCTGGCAACCAAAAATAATTTAGTTTAGGTCACAACTCTAAAATTATCCTTACAATATCAGGGCAGTTTTCCTTGGTGATTTTTGTTAAGATGATGTCTAAACTCTTTTTTTTGATCATGGCTTTCAAATACCCCAATAAATTTTAAATTATCTCTACTGAATTTATTTCCTAGGTCAATTATTTTCCCATGAGATATTTCACTTTTTCTTATAGTATTTTATTATTTTGACTCTTTCTGATTGTTTCTTGGTGTCTTGGGGAGTCATTAGCTTCCACTTGCCCAATTCTAATTTTTAAAGCATGATTTTATTTTTATTTTTTTAAACCCTTACCTTCCATCTTAGAATCAATACTGTGTATTAGTTCCAAGGCATAAGACTGGTAAGGGCTAGGCAATGGGGGTTAAGTGACTTTCCCAGGATCACACAGTTGGGAAGTGTCTGAGGCCAGATTTGAACCTAGGACCTCCTGCCTCTAGGTCTGGTTCTCAATCTACTGAGCTACCCAGCTGCTCCCCATGATTTTCTTAAGTGAGCTTATTTATCTCCTTTTTCATTGGGCCAATTCTATTTTGTAAAGAATCCTTTTCCTTGATAAATTTCTATGCTTCTTTTTCTAAAAGGTCAATTCCATCTTTCAAGAAGTTTTTCTCTTCAGTGCATTTTTGCATATTTTTTCTTCATTTGGACAATTCTGTTTTTTTTTTAAGTTCTTTTCTTTGGATTTTTATGCTTCTTAATCAATTGGCCTATTCTGTTTTTTAAAGTATAAATTTCTTCAGTATTTTTAGTGCCTCCTTTACCAAGCTGTTGACTTTTTTCATGATTTTGCTAGACCATTCTCATATTTTCCCAATTTTTCTTCTACTTCCATTTGAATACAGTGACCTAATGTTTGCCAACTCCAAAAAGCCCAGCTATTGGAGCAAGAATTAATATTTAACAAAAATTGTTCAGAAAACTGGAAAGCAGTCTGGAAGAAACTAGGCAAAGACCAATATCTCATACCATATACCAAAATAAGCTCAAAATAGGTACATGATTTAGACATAAAGGATGCTATCATAAGCAAATTCATGGAGCATGAAAGAAATTATATGTTGGGCTTATGGATAGGAGAGGAGTTTATGAATAAACAAGAGATAGAAAGTTCACAAGAAGTAAAATTAATAATTTTATTACATAAAATTAAAGTTTTCACACCAACACAATCAAATAAGAAAAAAGGAGAAAAGCAAGAAATTGGGGGAAATATATTTATAGCAAAGGTCCTTGATAAAGGTCTCATTTCAAAAATATACAGGGAACTGAATCAAATTTACAAGAATAAAAGCCAATCTCTAGGGGGCAGCTGGGTAGCTCAGTGAATTGAGAGCCAAGCCTAGAGACAGGAGGTCCTAGGTTCAAATCTGGCCTCAGACACTTCCCAGCTGTGTGACCCTGGGCAAGTCACTTAACCCCCTTTGCCTAGCCCTTACCACTCTTCTGCCTAAAAACCAATACACAGTATTGATTCCAAGATGGAAGGTAAGAGTTTTTTTTTTTTTAAAGCCAATCTCCAAGTGATGAATGACTAAAGAATATGAATAGGGAGTTTTCAGAGGAAAAAATAAAAGCTATCAATAAATACATGAAAAATGCTCTAAATCACTAATAATTAAAGAAATGCAAAACAGCTCTGAAGTACCAACTTGCATCCAACAACTTGGCTAAAATTACTCCCTACAAAAAGGGAAAATGACAAAAGCTAGAGGGGATATATAAAAATAGATACACTATTATACTTTTGGTAGAATTATGAACTAATCTAAGCATTATGGAAAGCAATTTGGAGCTAAGCCCACAAAGCTATTAAACTGAGCACACCTTTTAATCCAGATATGTCTTTAGTAGGTCTATAGCCCAGAGAGCTTAAAGAAAAAGAAAAAGGGCTCATATGTACAAAAGAATCTTCTATAGGATCTCTTATTATGGTAGCAAAGAATTAGAAACCAAGAGGAAGTCTATTAATTGGGGAATGGCTGAATAAAGTATGGTGTACGAATATAATAAAATACTATTATGCTCTAAGAAATGAAGGAAGACTGTTTCAGAAAAGCCTGGTAAGACTCCTATGAACTGAAATTAAAATTGAAGTGAGTAGAAGCAAAACAATTTATAAGTAATAGTAACAGCAACTTTGTAAAGATAATCAACTGTGAAATACATTCTAACTCAATCAGAACAAGGATCAACCATAATTCTGAAGGATTCATGTTGAAATAGACTTATCTAGCTCCAGAAAGAGAACTGCTAGATTCAGATTGCAGACTAAAGATATTTTTTTCAATTTCTTTCTTTTCTTGCTTTTTTTCCTCTTGGAACTTGGCTAATATGGAAATTTGTTTTCTTTATTGATTTGTAATGGGTTTTATTTTTCTTGCCTTCCCAATGGTTAGGGAAGGAAGATAGAGAGAATTTGGAACTGAAAATTAAATTAAATACCAATGAATAAATAAGGAAGTAGCCCTACTACTTATTATGTGATTATAGGCAAGTCATTTAACTTCTTTAGGTCTCAGTTTTCACATCTATAAAAATAAGGAATTAGATCATATAGTCTAAGGTCTCTTTGAGTTCTAGATCCAATGTCCTTGAAAATGAATACCCTTCAATCAGATATATGCAACAAAAAAAAAAAAACCCCAACAATCTTATTATAATTCAATCACACAGAACACAGGACAAAAATAGAGAAATGGGAGATGGAATATTGTGTACAAGGAACAGTAAGAAGGCCAGTTTGACTAAGCCAATTGTGCAGAGAGGGAAGTGATGTGTAACAAACCAGGAAAGGTGGGTTGCAGACAGGTTGTGAAGAAATTCATGTGTCAGACAAAGTTTATATATATTAGATGTAATAGAGAGTCTCTCTGGCATTTATTGAGTAGAAGAAGAGAATGGTCAGAAAATGTGTATTATAAAAATTACTTTGGCAGCTGAGTGACAGATGGATTCGAGTGGGAGACTTGAAGATAAGAGATCAATTAGGAGGATATTGCACTAGTGTAGGAAAGAGTTGATAAGAGCAATTAGGGTGGTGGCTATATGGAAGAAAAGGGGAGAAGGAAGGAGGGAGAAACAATAAAAGTTAACACAGGAACATGTGGGCTGAATGAATTACAAACCTGGGAGACTGAAAGAATTCTCAACAGAAATATGAAAGTTCACAAGAGAGTTGGATTTAGGGGAAAAGATAATGAATTTAGTTTTGGACATGCTGAGTTTAAGATGTCTGTAAGATATCTAATTGGAAGCATCCAGTATATAATTGGGGAAGTGGGATTGAAGCTTGGGAGAGGAAATAGGGCTGACTATGGATCTAAGAACTATCTGTATAGAAAAAAGTTAAGCCTATTATATGAGATGATGTCATAGAGAAATTAAAATGAAAGAAGGGAAAAAAAGGACCCCGAACAGACTCTTGGGCTATACACAAAGATAAAGATGATATGATGATTCAGCAGAGGAGACTAAGGTGTGGTCAAATAGGTAGGTGAACCAAAAGAGAGCAGTTCTCAAGAAAACTCAGAGTAGACTGATTATCCAATAGGAAAGGGTGGTCAACAGTGTTAAATTCTCCCCAAAATCAAGAAGGGTGAGGACTAAGGCAAGTTCATCTTCAATCCTGCAGAGACGTCTTTTCCTAGTGAAAATTCTTAATCTCTACTAACTAAACAACCAAAAGGATAAAAAAGGCTTCATGTGTTACCAAAAGGTTATCTCAATAATAAAACAAACTTCTCAAACTGACCATGAATCAGCAACATGCAGTTTTATTTTTTAAATAAACATTAATCCTAGGCTATGTTCCCTTAGGGTGTACCCCATGATTCTATACTATGTCCTCTATTTTTTTTTCACTATACTCTCTTGTCAACCACAGCACACATGAGTTTAATTACCCTTTCTAGGCAGATACTTCTCAGATCCACATTCAGTCCTATTTCCTCTCTCAAGTACCAATCCCACATTACCAACTACCTACTGGATATTTTGAACAGTATATCCTAAAAATAATTTAAACTCGGTATGTCCATTAGGAAATGTAAATAGCGATGTGGCATATGAACACTTCAAAATAATCTAAAAATTTGTCAAACCCTTGTTAGATAGAATACATTATACTGTCCTGAATTATCAGAAAGATGGAGGTTTTAAGGGGAGTAAGAAGATAATTCAAAGTCTGGGAAATGGAACATAATGATAATAATAGTAATAACAACTTCACACATTTAACATAACACATTTATATATAACACTTCAAATAACATTTAAGTATAACATTTTAAAAAGTAGTAGAGAGGGTACAGCTAGATAGGCTCAGTGGATTGAGAGCCAGGTCCAGATATACAAGGTCCTGGGTTCAAATTTGACCTCAGATACTAGATTCTTAGCTGTGTAACCCTGTGAAAATCACGTAGCCTCCGTTGCCTAGCCCTTACTGATCTTCTATCTTGAAACCAATACTATAGAACCAACACAAAAGATATGGGTTGAGGAAAACCAGCCACTGAAAATAAATTAATCCTGTCAGGAACAATTGATAACAAGGATATGGAGACTGGCTATTTTTATTTTGTCATAGGCTAGAGCTAGCAAAATTCATGTATTGGTTCCATGGTTCCATTGGTTCCAAGACAGATGATATGCATTTTAAAAAATTGAAAACAATAAAGAATTCAAGTATTATTTTATCAAGTTTACAAATTGTAAAACAGAGATTAAGGGGTCAAATAGCTTGCCCGTTGTTAAATAGCTGTTCCAAAAAGAAAACTCTGCTCTATAAATTTTAAATCAAGTCTCTTTCCAATACCCCATGTTGCCTCAATAAGAAAAAAAATTTAAAGAACTGTGATTATCTAGTAAGAAGAAAAGGAGTCTGAGAAGTAGCCTAATAACTGTCTTTAAGTATAGGACAGGTTAAAAGTAGATAAATGCCCATCAATGGCTCTCATGGACAACTTCCATTGTGAAAAGTCAAATACACACATTATAAGTGAGGCAAAGGAAATGCACCCCAGCTATCTCCTAATATCTGTGATAATCATGGATTCAAAGAGAATATGATGTGTGAATGTAGAAGCAGCCATCTTTGCCTAACATCATTACTGGCCTTCAGAAAGATGTGGAATAGTGTTTTGGGGGTACTGAATTCCTTATCAACACAGTCCAACCTAGAGCCAGAAAAAGGAGTTGCATGCTTATCAGGAAGTGAGTGACAGGACTTCCCACACAGTCTCAAGGACAGAAGGTTGGAAACAGCTGATTCAGGGACCAGAGGACTAGTAATGTTAAAATGGGTTTGGAAGCTCATGGTGGAATTTGTTTAGATTGCCTGGCACTCAATCGTTATCTATAATTCCAAGAAGCTATAGCATGAATGGCGGCCACAGGCCAGTAAAAAAAGGGGGGTAGAATGGGGGGGCGCTAAATTGGGTAGAGAGTAACCAATGGGCCACAAACCTGTCCAGGAGTTAGGGGGATATCTACCCCAGGCAGGAGAAGACTTCTACTGGCTGAATCGGCAGATGAGAACAAGTTGTTCCAACTGCTATGAAGAAGGCTGAAATATGCTCTTTGGAGTGCTCGGTCTGGTCATACATGGAGGACACCAAGGTCACCTACTGCAACCCAGGCCATCACCAGCTGAACTGACTTTTGTCTTGCCATTGAACTTCAATGACTATGAAAACAAGTGAGGCTGAGGACTTTGTGCAATTCTGCCTCCCTTAAATGCAATTCACCCAGTAGTCAAGATATCACCCAATGATTTTATTAGTACTCTTCCAAAATAAAGGACAAATAATAACAACAGAGAAATTATGCTAATTATCAGGGAAAAGAATGAAAGGTAACCTTCAATAAAAACGGGTTTGAAAAATATTGAAGATCCTTCCTGACAAAGTGGCTTAAAAAAAAGTAAGAGGAATTCCAAAATAAAACAAGATCTTCTTTATTTAAGATGTGTTGGTAGTAGCACTGCCTCATGATAGAACAGTCTAGAGATGAAGGCTACACAGTAAGTATGGAACTTGGAGCCAGGAAAACAGGAGTTCCAATTCTGCCTCTGATACTTTCTAGCTGTGTGATCCTGAGAAACTAACTGAACTTACCAAGTCTTTGTCCACTTCATCTATAAAATGGAAAAGATACTGTAGTGCCTACCACTTTCTGCCACCCACCCCCCATTATCCAAGCTGTTGCCAAGGTCTATAGATTTCATCATCTCTACAATATGCCCTCCTCTCCTTTGACAGTGGCTCACTCTAGCAAAGACCCTCCTCATCTCATGCCCAAATGACTATAATAGCCTGATGGTAAGTCAGCCTGCTTCCAGGTCTCCTCACTCTAGTCTGTCCTCCACTCAGTTACCAAAGCGATCTTCCAAAAACAAAGGTCTGACCATGTCAGTTCCCTACTCGATAAATGGCAGTGGCTCCCTATCACCTCCAGGATCAAATATAAAATCCTCTGTTTGGCTTCCAAACCTGACCTCGCCATACCTTCCCAGTTTTCTTACACCTTAGATTCCTCCGTGTTCTCTTTGATACAGTGGCAGTGCCCTCCTTTGTTGTTTCTTGAACAAGACAGTCCATCTCCCAACTCCAGGCTCTCAAGCCTAGAATGTTTGCCCTAGCTTCCTTCAAGTCCCAGCAAAAATTTCACCTTCAGCAGGAATTCTTTCCCATTCTCTCTTGATTCTACTGCCTTCTTCTGTTGATTACTTCCAATTAATCCTGAATACAGCTTCTTTGTGCTCCGGGGACCCATGCTGGTCTGTGGCAACAGATAGAGGAAGCAATTCAATCTCCAAGGACAGGACTCGCCACTAAAATGCTGTTAAAGTAACTTTGCTTTAGTTCAGCCAACCAGCAAGAGAACTTTCACAGGCCAGAGCACCAAGATCACTAGAATGAGAATGAGGGAAACAGAAGCCTTAGGCTCAAAAAGGAGGTTAGTTGAAAGGCCAAAGCAGAAGTATTTTTCTCTTTTGAGAGGCAGGAAAATAAGTAGTGGGAAATCTCTACAAAAGTGTAATATGAAGCATATAACCTGAAGCCTTAGAGGATATGCTTTGAGAAACATGCCCTGGCTCCAAGAATAGAGCCAAGCCCAGAGATGGGAAGTCCTGGGTTTAAATTTGACCTCAGTCACTTCCTAGCTATGTGACCCTGGGCAAGTCATTTAACCTTCATTGCCTAGCCCTTACTGCTCTTCTGCCTTAGAATCAATACATAATATTGATTCCAAAGCAGAAGCTAAAGATTTTTAACAAAGGAATAGGACATAGGCTCTTAGATCTGAACTTGAGTTGGGAGCAGATTCAAGAAAGCTGACACACAAACCCACTGGGTTAGACCAAAGCTACCAGCTAAGAAAATTAAAGCAATCTATCATCAAAAATAAGACCTGAACATTGTACACAGACTGCTACACTGTGGTACAATCGAATGTAATGGACTTCTCCATTAGTGGCAATGCAGTGATCCTGAACAACCCGGAGGGATCTATGAGAAAGAAAACTATCCACATTCAGAGGAAAAACTGTGGGAGTAGAAACACTGAAGAAAAACAACTGCTTAATTACATGGGTTGAGGGGGATATGATTGGGGATGTAGACTCTAAATGAACATCCTAGTGCAAATATAAACAACATGGAGATAGGTTCTGGTCAAGGTCACATGTGATAACCAGTGGAATTGCACGTCAGCTACAGGAGGGGAGGGGGAAGGGTAGGAAGGAATGGAGTATGATTTTTGTAAACAAGGAATATTGTTTGAAATTGACAAAATAATAAAAACTAAATTAAAAAAATAAGACCTCATAAAAGGGATTGAATAGGGAAAAAGAAGAAACCTATAAAACTAAGAAAGTGCTTCCAGTAATTAGAAGGTTTAAAGTCATTTTAGGATTGTAAACTCTTTTAATTTATTTCAGATCCCCCTATACATTATTGTATGTAGTAATAATCCATTAAAAAAACTTAAAAGGAAAGGGGCCATTTTAAGAAATCTGTACAAAGGATCAACAATTTTCTTAATTTAAAAAAAGTTGCTGTGTCCTCTGATATTATTGTTCAGTCATTTCAGTCATATCCAACTCTTTCTGACCCCAATTTGGGATTTTCTCAGCAAAGATAATAGAGTAGTTTGCCACTTCCTTCTCCAACTCATTTTTACAGATGAGGAACTGAAGCAAATATAGTTAAATAACTTGCCCAGGGTCAAATAGCTAGTATCTGTGGGTGGATTTGAACTCCAGAAGATAAGTCTTCCTGATTCCAAGCCCAGTACTCTATCCAATTTTGCCACCTAGGTGCCCTTGTCATCTCTAGCCCAAGTTGGACAGTGGCAAGCTTAGAAAATAGGGAAGTGATAGCATTGCGAAAAACCAATAAAAGGTGGAGGAAATCAATATTGTAGATCATTATTATAAGATATATAAAGTAGGACTATAGTACACAGCAAGCAGCTATGTAGGGCAAAAGGCCTACAATGTCACATGTTGATTCTATTAAGAGCATAAAGATTTACATTTATTATTTCTTGTGTCTGAATCACAAGTACAAGGAAAATTATAAACACTTTCAAAGCAAAGAATGCTTGAGGAATGGTAAGGAAAATGGAGTATGATGGACAGGGAAGTATGACAGAAATGTGAATAACTGAAGGTTGATTATATCACTTCCATAAAAGGCACACTAATAATTAGAATCATTCAGTGGTCCATCTACTGCACAAAGAATTCTGCTTAAGGGTGGGGACTCTGGTAACAGTCACAAACTTCTTCTCTAGGAAAGGGATACCAGCATAGCAGCTGAAAGGCAGTATGGAAATCACCACCATCTTAATGCACTGAAGTCAGCTTCAGAAGATCCCAGCTCTTGGTAATTGTTTTAAAAGGTGATCCTGTCACAAAAGGACACTTGCCTATGGAATCAAATTGAGGAATTTTTTTGCCTTTAGCAAAAAATAATTACATGAAATGCAGAAGAAAAGCATAAAGGGTGGCCTCCACTTAACACCATTCCTGCATTAACTGACACTAGAATTTTTAAGTTTCTAAACATGTTACTATAATTTGTTATAATTTCTATCTGCACAAATATGCTCAATATAAAAATAATTACAAGCATATATTTTATTTTGAAATAAAAATATTTAGCCTATTATCTTCTAATACATGTAAAAACACTGTTCATTGACATAATTAATCAACTAATAAATATTTATTAACCATCCACCTCATACCAGGCCCTATGCTAAGCACTAGGGATACAAAAAGTGGCAAAAGACATTCCTTGCCCTCAGGTTTACATTCTAATGAGAGAGACAACAAGCAAATGAATATATGCAAAGCAACCTATACACATAGGCCAGACTTCAAAGTTATTCTTAAATTCCAGTCCTCCTAGTAATAACTGATTTTTCAAAAACAAGGCATTAGAGCAAGAGTTCTTAACCAGGGGTCCATGATTATGACTTTAAAAAATATAATTTATATTAACTCTTAATATTTTAATACTTAAATTTTAATATGATTCATTTCCCTTATACTTCTATTTTATTTTATGCATTAATACAAAGGAAATTCCAAAAAAAATTTTTTAATTTATTTTACATGCATTTATAATCTGTCCCTCCCATTACCTTCTTATCTTATTGAACAACAACAACAAAAACCTTCATCATAAGCAAGCCCAGTCTAGAAAAATAAATTCCCTCTCTGGCTATACCTGAAAATGCATATTTTATTACTATACTTCAAGTTCATTGGTTCTCAAGTAGGAGAAGTATCTCCTCTTCACTCTTCTGGAATCATGATTTATCACTGCCAATGACCAAAATTCTAATCTTTAAAAAAGCTGTCTTCAAAGAAACAATGTTCAAAGTAAATTTCAAAGTTTTAGAGTAGGATGGTCAGTAAAGCATTAACAGTCATATTGTGGGGCAGCTAAGTTGCTCAGAATCAGGTTCAAATATGGCCTCAGACATGTCCTAACTGTGTGACCCTGGGCAAATCACTTAACCCCAATTGCCTAGTCCTTACTACTCTTATGCCTTGGAACCAATACTTCGTATTAATTCTAAGACAGAAAATAAAGATTTTAAAAAAATAAACATCATCATCATCATACTGAAAATTATGTTAACCAAAGCTTAGCCACTAAGAAGGAATATAAGAAGACACTTCCTCCCATTTCTTTGGAGAAAGACTATGAGAAACTATGAGAGAATATAATACCAGTTTCTTTCCATTTTCCATGTACTGAACTGTTTTGTTTACTTTTATATTCTTTATTATAAGAAATAGCTCTCCTGGAGCAATGGGAGAAGTATGAAGAGATATATTAGGAAATGTAGGAGAGATAAAAATAAAGAACATTAATAAAACTTTATTTTTTAAAAATAGTTGATCAGAACAACCACAGAAGTTATGACTATATGTTGGCACTATCTTCAATAAAAATATTTGGCCTTAAAATTTAAGCAGCCTCTTTCTTCCTTTGAAATTTTCTATTTTATTAACTAAGAGCACTAAGTAGTAATAAAATGTATAAATATTATAGCAGTATCTAATCACTGCAGTGCTATGAGAGAAAGCATATTTCAACAAATAAATACTTTTTTAACAAGTCTAATAAAACCTACACAACACATCATCCCCACCCAAAAAGTGCTTTAGATAAACTAAATATAGTAATATTATTACTACAGTACAAGGCAAATCTAGATGCAGTTTCCATATTCTAGTCTCCATTTCAGTTTGAGGCATTTTTGCTCCTTAATTTCTATAATTTAGAAGTTCATTAGGCTACAATCTGAAATTTGAACATATAATATTTGCTAACTGAAGAGAGAAACATTTAACCAATATAATTTACACTAAAAGGGAGTGAGTTTCTCTATTACATAAGTTAAAGAGTCTACTCTAAATTCCATTAGGAATTTAGAAGGGCCCTTCACAATGTAGTTGGTCATTTGCAGCCATTAAAATGTCAACCTGTTGATGAGATTTTGCATAATATACTTCCTAGGCACTGGCTCTTTCCTCCATTTTCCACCCTTTTGCATAATAAGGTAGACAAGTGAACAATGTCACCAACCATGAACAGAATTCCTCAAAACTGAGGCAATCAAGAGTCTTTAGAACTTAAATATTAAATAAATAAATAAATAAATCAACACACACTTTCTGAAAATCAAATCCAACAACTTTTATATTTATATATATATATATATATAAAGTAATGCATCTTTCTTATTCAAATGGTACCTTAACCTTGCTCAGCTATAGGTTAAGGTATCATTTATATATATATATATATATATATATACTTTATATATTACTTCAAAGGCAAAATTAACATGAAAAGAAAAAGGGAAAAAAGATAACAAAGGGAAAATCTGGATCCGCCAAACCTTAATAAGGTTTAATAAGTCATAAATCAAATTGAATCAGAAGTAAATGTCCCCAAAATCCCATTAGCATAATATTCAACATCAAATTAACTGACTGAGAGAAAGTCAGATTATGAAGTTTACTTTTTAAGTATCTTTTAAGGTTTCTAGCTTGGCTAAAGGATAGAATCAGATACAGAACTGGTGCCCAGTTCACTGTTTACATCTTCCCAAGACCTTCAAATCTGACTTTGAGTTGGTCTTTCCCTTAACAACATGCTCCACTGTTAAAACATAATTTGATGTGTCTGTGTGTATTTTGGTAATAAAGAGAGGTTGCCTGAGTCAGTCAGAAGAGACAAAGATGGTGTGAGGTCAGTGGTGCCAATTAGTGTAAATTTCCAGGTTTCCAATTTTGGGGGGATAAATATGTGTTTTTCTTTTTGTAACCTGCATTCTTTATTTAGCGTGCATTAATTATTCTTTTCTTCCTTAGTGAGTCCAAGAAAAATCAGTTTTCTAATGCTTCAACATGAAAAGTATTTTATTCAGACTACGATTCCTAGTACCTTATCCTTTGCCTTCATAAGAAAGTCTCTTTAATGGCAGCCAATTTGCAAACATCAGATGTAAGATTACAGCTTCAGTAAAACAAGGAGAAAGAAATTAAAGTTCACTTCAAGTATTTATGTTGGCATAGACTGAACAGAACGATTTATGAAGAAACTGACACCAAGGGCTCCATTCTGCCATCACTCATGTGCTGCGTGCACCAGATTTTCACATTACTTTAATCAAAAAGCAGACATAATGAGTCTATCATTTAAAGTATGCAAATTCATTATTCCTTCTTTGTGGAAGTTTGACATCTTGGCTCTTGTCACACATTCACAAACCAAGTGTGCATTCTACTAAGAGGACAAAGAACAAAGAAACTGGAATCACTTGACAGTTAAAGTAATACCATCTTCCCCTTCTTGAAGCAAGCAAACAGAAAAAAAAAAGGGCCTGCTTACATTATAAGGTCACTAGGGTTAGTTTTAATAACACCAGATCTCCAATTTCCCTTCATGATGCCAAAGAGAATCCTTAAAGTCTTATAAACAATACTTTCAGACTAAATATTAATAACCAGCCCCTATAACTATGCTTACAACACACTTTCCTTAAATATATTATTTAAACAGATATTAAATTACAGCAGTGATAAACAATGCTCAACACATTCTTCTTCTGGCTTAACAGGAATGATACTATTGTTTATGGAGATTGTGAAAATGAAAAGTTGTCTCTTAAAATCAATTCACTCCCTAACTCTATAAAAATAAAAGGCTCAATTCAAAGCAATTATGTTCACAAATATATAATCCAATTTAATTTTCAATCAGTTTTTATGTGTAAAGAATTCAATTTCTAACAAAATTTATATAATTCATGGGGAAAAAAAAACATTTTTCAGTGGGCAGCTCAGTGGATGAAGAGCCATGCCTAGAGAAGGGTGGTCCTAGGTTCAAATCTGGCCTCAGACATTTCCTAGCTGTGTGACCCTGGGCAAGTCACTTAACCCACATTGTCCAGCCTTTATGGGCCTTCTGCCTTGGAACCAATATACAGTATTGATTCCAAGATAAAAGATAAAGGTTTTTTTAAAGAGCACACTTTTACATTTTCTTACTCCTAAATCACAAAATCTCCTTCTTTATTCTTTACATTTGGGAGTTTTTCAAGAAGATGTGATGATTAAACCATTAAAAAAGTTCAGTATGAACACAAATAAATCAATCCTGTTTTTATAAAAAACAACTTTTGAGAAATGTCTTAAAATATAAATGACAAAACCAATATTTAAAGAATTAGTTTCCTTTTTCCTTTACAGAGCACATTAAATACTTGTTATTTGAACATTCCCTGGCTCTTCCATCTCTTTACTTACTCTCTGATAATTCTGGATTTCCTTGAAGATTCATCATCTTTGGAATTGAAGGGCCATACACATCCGCATCCAGCAAACCAATGGCCTTTGACTAGAAAGAAAAAAATTCAATATTAGAAATATTCATAATGTAAATCAAAAATAGCATGAGTCTATTTTAAATCTGGCCACACAAAGGGAAAGGTACAAAATTTAAGTGCATTCCTATATCCCTTTCTTTCAAATAAATGGAGTATTGTGAAAAGACTAATATAAATGCTTTACACAAAGAATTTTTTGTTCTACTTTTAAGGATCTGCCAACACTTTACTTACTATTTTCCCATTACCATTTATCTTTTTTCCATTTTTATCCAAAAAAGAAGATGGTCTGTTCCTTATAAACCAAACTTTTTGAGGACTAAGCTATGAGTCTATAATTTATAATTTTGATGATAACAAAGCTACAAGGTTGAACTATTTAATTAGAAAACACTTCTAATGAACTAAAAAAATTAAATGTAAAAAAAATCACAAAAAATAGCAGAATAAACTAAGAATAACGATATAGTAATAAAAAAACCTTACCACTAACCATCTTTCTTTTTTTACCTGACCTACTTCTTCCAAATACAAAGCTACTTTTTAAACTACTCTGTTGCTAGATTTGGTTTCCAGAAAAGTTGTTGCAAGATAGAAATGAAAATAGTTGATTCATCTACTAAATTTATCAAAAAATTAATTTCCCACAGCATAGAGTAGCCTGAAACAGCTACTCCAAGGGATCTAATGTCTATCCTTGCAGCTGAAATAAAAGATAGAAAAGACTGGGGAGCAAGTAGGAGTCTCAGCAGATAGAAAGTCAGGCCTAGATATGGGAGGTCTGTGTTCAAATCTGGCCTCAGACACTTCCTAGTTATGTGACTCTGAGCAAGTCACTTAATCCCCATTGCCAAGCCCTTAACATTCTTCTGCCCAATATACAGTATTGATTCTAAAACAAAAGGTAAGGGTTTAAATGAAGAAGAATAAAAGAAAAGGAATAATATAAGACTGGAATGTTTAGTTGAAATAAAACTATGGAAGACAGTCATTTCTAGACTAAAATGTCTGGACTTTAGTAGACAATGGAGAGTCAAGGAAGGTTGTTAAGCAAGAAAGTAATAAGAGCATATGTGTGCATAAAGAATATTAATCTGGCAGTAGTATAAAGTACTGAGAGCAAGAAGATAGGGAAAAATTAGGGGTTTACATCAGTGGTCAAAATAAAGAGATAATGAAGGGATTGTACAAGGGGCAGTATGGAAAATGGAGAGCAAAGGATGGGTTGGAGAAATATTACAGAGATAAAAATAAACCACACTTGGGAACTAATTGGACGTGGAAGGAAGGAGGAATCAAAAATGTCTCAGAATTTGAACCTAAATAACAAAGAAGATAATGGAGGCATTGTTAACAGAAACAGGTTAGTTAGAAGGGAAAAGTGGTTTTAAGGGACATATAAAGAGTTCAGTTTTGGAAATGTTGAGGTTAAAGTCGTCATCCAAATGAAGACATTCAATAGTTATCTGGAAATGCTAGTCTGGAACTTAGAAAAAATATCAAGTTAGGAAATATGAATTTCAGAATCATCTGTTTAGGGATGATAGATAAAGCTCTGAAAGTATTTTGATCTCAGAAAGAATTTATTCAAAAAAAACAAGGATATAACCTTCAAGTATGCCCACACTTAGAAAGTGGGAGAAAGAAGAATCAAAGAAGAAATAGCCAGGGAGGTACAGAGAAAGAGAACAATTTTTGATATCAAATTAATTAATATGGGTGAAAACTTAGTGAAAGTCCCTCAATTTGGTAACTAGGAAAGCACTGATAAACTTTGAGAAAGTCATTTTAGTAAAGTAATGGGATGGGAATAGAACAGTGTGTAAGGGTAGAGTAGCTAAGTGGGTTGTGAGAAAAAAAGAGGCTATAACTATAGACTATGACGTAGACATAAGAAGAAAAAAGAAAGCCGACTCATGGGACTGTGAGAATGGGGGAAATAGTGGAGTGTACAGAAATCTTATAGAGGAGAGAAGACATCTGACAGGCCTGATGATGAAAGGAAAGGATTTAGTAATGAGAGAGACTGAAGTAATAAGAGGTAAGAGAAATGATAGTTAGAGAATGTTCCCAGAAGAGAAAATGGGAAAATGGCAAATTGTAATGGTACAACTAAGTTCTGAGGCATGCAATGGGGGCTCACAATGGATGGTAATTTTTCCAATAAAATGGGAGGTTAGAACATCTCCTTAGATCAAGTTGGATGTAAAAATGTTACTGTGAGGAATGTGACAAGGAACTGACGTGAGATAAATAAAAGGACTGCCAAGAAGCAACAAGGACCTATCTGAGATGAAATAGCATGAACTTGTACCACATCTCAGGCTGCATGTTTTCATTACTTTCTCTAGAAAAGCTTGGCAGTCCAGGAGCAAAAGTTCAAAAAACTAAGTCACCCAGAATTGGTGACTAAAAAGGTAAAAAAGTAATGGAGAAAGGGGACTCCAGTACTAATATGAGCAAAATGGAAACAATCATGGAGTCCAGGCAAAATAGAGAGACAAGCCAAAAAGAGAGGGATGAAGGACTAAAAAGGAGCATAAGGAGAGGTCAAAAGCAGAGAATAAGTCCAAATAGTCCCTTCAAGGCAAGCATTGTTTAATTTTCTCTTTTTCTTTGAATCTCCTATACCTAGCTGCCATAGTGTTATGTACTACTTTCTACACAGTTATTTTTCATTATATTTTTTCCAGATTACATGTTGATACAATTTTTAATAATCATTTTCTGATATTTTATGATCCATGTTCTCTCCCTCTCTCTCACCCTGTCCCCTCTCAAGAGAACAGATCTCATTCAGGGATCTCAATTTCTGACTCTCATTCTGGAGGAGAGCTCCTTGAGGAGCTCCTCTGAGGGGCTCTGTCCCTCTGGGGTAGGAGCTCTGGAGGCTCTTGAGAGAGGCCCTTTGAAACAATCTCTGGTTGAAAGACACTTTGAGGAAGGACGCTGGCCTGGTATCCTTGTTTAGTCAGACCTTGTGGTGAGTGTTAAAAAACTGACTGATTTCTCTTTTAAGACTCAGGTCTAGGCCATATTAGCTTGAGGCCCTTCATACTTATTCCTTTCTTACTCTCTCTCTCTCTTTCTTTGATTACTCATTGTATTGTTAATTAAAATCTCTATAAAACCCAATTGACTTGGGTATTTGAATAATTGGGAATATTTCCCTGGCGACCACCTTATATTTGATTTTAAAACCCAAGACACTGTAGTGAAACATATTTCTGCGGTCAAATTTACTCACCCTCTCTTATATCTATCACAATTTATATCTTCCACTATTTTAATCACTACAGTTTAAGACCTCAACCATTTTAAATCTTACAGTTTATGGCGACCTTACGAAGTTGGTGAGAAACCCTCAAAAGACTTCTGTGAAATCTCTTTCCTTTATCTCTTTGCCTTATTACTTGTCTATCAGTCAGTTTTGTTTTCTGTTTTAACTTGACTTCAATTTACTACTGCAAGAACGGGTGAGTAAAAAACCTTTTTGATTCTCCTTAAATTAAGCTTGTTTTAGATCTTAGCAACAGGGCCCTAAAGTCCTGGCTAGCAATTGCCTAAATTAGGATTAGAAAAACCTGGGAAAACTTTTTGGCCTTGTCCTGCTTCCCATGTCTTTACTTTAGAAATATGGAGTCACAGACAGTTCAGACACAGACAGTTCTGAACTTAGTTAACAACTGGAGTTTCAGTAAATACTTTGTTCTTTTCTTAGTACAAGCATTGGTCTGCAGCTTACTTAGCAGCGGGCTCATCAGCCCCATGACCAATCTTATAAATACAGAATTCCTTGTCTCTCTGAAAGGGCTCATCACATGGAACTTATGACAAAATCTAATCAACATACTACTTTCCCTTGAGTTTTTGATTGTTATAATTTTAATATTGTATTTCCTTGAAGAACTAAATTCTCAGCCAAACTAACCAATTGCTCCCTCTCATATTCAACAAATGGAAAAACTAAATACTAGACAGGACCTTATAGAGGAAGGTCAGGAAGAGATTGTAACTTTTATAAGAAGCATTAACAGAGAGTTAAGAACAATATCAGAATCTCTGTCCCACCCTGCTATGGACAATAACCCTCTTAACGAACCCACCCCTCCCCCTGCCCCCTTGGCCTCAGAAAACTCTAACTCTAATCAATCAACTCTGAGTACACACCCCACCCATGCTTCCGACCCAACACAATCAACTCTAAATACACACCCTACCTCTGAATTTTCTGGCACAATGGGACAACAACAAACCCTTCCTTTTAATGTGCCCAACTTTTCTATGTCTCAGACTTACCCAATTGAAAATGGAGCAAGATGCCTAGAAACAGGAGTACCAAATAATTTAGAAAGCTTATTTCCTTTAAGGGAAGTACCCACTTTTAATAAAAATGGAAACTTGATATCTATAAGACATCATACACCTTTTACCCCTGAGGATTTAAAAAAAATTGAAGGAAGATATGCCATCATTTGAGGATGAACCAATATTAATTATAAAAAAATTAGAGAACATATTCAGAACTTTTGACCCCACTTGGTTGGATGTTGAGAATATATTAGAAGAATTATTATTAACAAAGAGATAAAAAAATAAAATCGTCTCTCTGGCTAATCAAAAACGAGGTAGAAGAGGACATTATTGGCCAACTGAAGATCCACATTGGAACCCCAATGTTGAATTAGATTACGAAATTTAGAGAAGACAAAGTCTCTGCATGCAAGGAAGTTCAAGTTTAGTACAGTTAGGTAAAAGGACCAATGCAGGTAACTACAATATACAATATTGAATAATAAGTTTATTAGAGTTACAAAACAAAGTTTCATATGGTATACAGAAAGGGAGGTCATTATCAAACAAAAGGATCAAGTAAAAGGCTGTCCTTGATATATATATTCCAGTCATCTGACTCAGAAGAACTGTATCTCATTAGGGGACTAATGTGACTGTTGGCCATCAGATTTTTTTAGATGAGTGTTCTTGGCCACAGCTATACATGAAGATTATCTGTTAAAGCATGAAAGAGAAGTTGATCTGTATCAGAGATACAAGTTTCCCACACCAATGTAATCAGAAACATTTAAAGTTTGAAGCAGAAGGAAAAGTTGACGAATCCTATAAAGTTAAGGACAGGAAATTATCAATCAATCAATGACTGTTGACTAAATGTCTACTATGTGTTGGGCATTGTGCTAAATTCTTGGAATACAGAGAAATAATAATGAAAACAACAGCAGTAATAACTAGTATTTACAAAAGGGAAATGAGCTACTTCAAAAGGTTATTGGATTTTATATCACTAAATGTTTTCAAGTAACAAGTCCAATGACTACTTATTGGGAATGTTATTGAAGGAAATACATGAGTTGGACTAGTAATCCCTCTGTGAAGATAACTTCCCAGTCTTAGATTTCTCAATTCTGAGATTATCAAGGAGAATAGCACAAGATTGTGATGGGAATGAGACTATCATGAAAAAGTGGTTTTTTTTTTCTCAGTGGAAGTTGAGAAAATGTTAGTTGCAAATTCAAGAATCAGACTCATTAGTCTGGATATTGATCTCTAGTTGGTTGGTGTCACACCAAAAGTGAACCTTAATGGAGAGAATGGTTATTAGGTGAATTAGACCCTTGGAGGACTCTGTTCCTTCAAACCCTGAAACTGAGCATCTACAAGGTCCTAGGTCCAGTCCCCAGGGTTCAGGCCCACTTCTGATGGTGATGATGATGGAGTCTGGGTACATGTGAGTTATGCAACTGTCATAATTCTGAGCACTCAATGGGTTCTGAACAGAAAAATACAATGACTAAGAGGTGTAAACCTTAAAATTTCACAGATTTATGAATGTTAAAAATTTTACTCAACATTGAGGAATCCTCCAATTGCCTACTTGAAATAATTCCCTACCAGATAGTGAGAACTCTACTTGAATGTGAAAACTCCTTGCTATGGGAGTATCCCTACTCCACCCCTACTTAAGACTGCTTTAGGGCAGAAAACTCCTTGCTAAACAATGAAAGTACTTGAAAAATCATACTTATAAGGCAAGGAGTTCTTTGAGCCAGGTCTGTTTTTAGAATTGATACAATGGGATGCTAGGTACCTAAAAGGGTTGGGCAAGTTTTCTCTTGCTGAGATTAGTTGACTCAGCTGTGTTTTCTCTCGTTCAGACTTACTGAGGAGATTGGTCGACACAGCAGCATTTTTTCTGATTAAACTTACTGAGGAGATTGGTCGACTTAGCAGGAATTTAGATGGGCAGTCCTTTGGAAAGCATCTACAGTGATTGGTAGATGTAGGGACTTAGGGGAGGTGACATGGGAGAAAAACCCCTATATAAGAAAAAGCAGAATCTCTTGAGGAGATATCCTTTTGGAGAGATCCTTTTGGAGGAATTCCTTTTGGAGGATCTCTGATGAGGATCACTTGGGAAGAATCTCTTGAGAGAGGCTCTGGAGAAGGGAAGCTCTTGGAGGACAATCTCTAAGGAGGTCTCGCTGGAGCTCCTCTAAGGGGACTCTGTCCCTCTGGAGGCTCTGAAGAGAGGCCTTTTGGAACAGTCTCTGGCTGGAAGGTTCTCTGGTGAAGTCAGCTGAGATGGAGCTGGCCTGGTGTCACTAGAATCCTTGTTTAGGCAGACCTTGTGGTGAGTGTTAAAAGACTGACTAACTGATTCTCTCTCTTAAGACTCAGGTCTAGGCCATATTGGCTTGAGGCCCTTCATAATTATTCCTTTCCTACTCTTTCTCTCTTTCTCTAATTCCTCATTATATTATTAATTAAAAATCTCTATAAAACCCAGTTGACTTGGGTATTTGAATAATTAGGAATATTTCCCTGGCGATCACCTTATATTTGATTTAAAAACCAAGACACTGTAGTGAAACATATTTTCTGCAGTCACAAATTTACTCACCCTCTCTTATTTATATCTATCACAATTTATATCTTCCACCATTTTAGTCACTACAGTTTAAGACCTCAACCATTTAAAATCTCACAGAGGGGCATGAGTAGAATCAGAGGCAAGGACTAAGAGTTTGCATGTCAGTGGGTCTGAATAAGGCAGTCTATCAAATTAGAACATCAATATGTATATCTTTGACAGGCTCTGAAGATAGTCCCAGAATTAAATCGGAAGAGAGGAGAATGGATTGCTTTGGGGAAATTGAATAGTACTTTCAAAGATATCAAACTACTCTCTGCCACAAAAGCCCATTTGTTTAACACCAACATCCTCTCATTGCTTCTCTACAGCTGTGGATTATAGAACACCATGACTTAAGAAAAATTAAAATTACAAATAACCTAAAGAGTGATAGAAAGGCATATACTAGGCATAAGCAGCCTATATACCATGTTACCAAATGATGACTTCTGCAAAATAAGAGGTGTAAAAGACATTATCGAGGATATTAAAGACAAAGAAATAAAGTGAGCTGATCATACAGTGAGAATGAGAAGAAATAGTAGTATGAATTTGTTAAAAAGAAATTCAAGAAAGGCCACTAAAGTTTTGGATAGATCCTTTAAAAGGACATGTGGGGAAAGAGGGACCTAAACTGCACATGATGAGAAGATAAGAAAGGGTTTTCATCTACAAGAGTAGAAGTACTTATAATGATGCCAAACACCCACCAAAGTTAGGGAGAATTCCTTTTTTCTTTTGCTCATTGAACAAGCATTTATTAATTCCATGAAAGACAAATGAAGCTGATAATGAGGAGGAGGAGAAGGAGGAGAGTTAGCATTTATACAACACCCAAAGATTAGCAAAACACTTCACAAATATTATCTCATTTTATCCTTACAACAACCCTGTAATGCAGGTTTTGTTTCTTATCCCCATTTTGCAGATAACAAAACTGAGACAAAGATTAAATGACTTGCCCAGCTAGTAAGTGTCTGAAGCCAAATTGGAGCTCAGATCTTCTTTGCTCCAAAGCCCAGTGCTCTGTCCCCTGCACTATCTCGATGCCTATACCTCATTGTAGTCAACAAATGTGCTACTAAAAACATATATGTAAAGTGAATTAAAGAGTGCTTGCTATATGCAAGGCAACTTTAAGTGAATCCTTTTTTTAAAAAATAATACTCTTTTAAATAGAAATGTTAAAGTAAATCTGCCCCTTTATCTCTTTGTAAGAGGCAGTGCAGCACAGTTGAAGGAGTCACTGAACCAGGCTTAAACTCAGTCACCTATTATCTCTGAGTCTCAGTTTCCTCATATGCAAAACAAAGTTAAACCAGATTACTTTTTCTTAAAACCCTTACCTTCCATTTTAGAATCAATACTATGTATTGGTTCCAAGGCAGAAGAGTGTCAATGGGGGTTAAATTATTGTCCAGGGTCACATAGCTAGGAAGTGTTCAAGGTCACATTTGAACCTAGGACTTCCCATCTCCACACCTGGCTCTCTATCCACTGAAACACATAGCTGCCTCTAGATTACTTTTAATGCTTCTTCCAAATCTAACCTGGTGATCCTGGGATCTCATTTGAGATATTAGAGTAGTTTTCTTAAAACAAGACACACTTATATGTGTTTCTCAGGTCAGGATATTACTGTATGCAACACCCTAAAATAGGAAATACCTTTCAAGATTTAAAAAAGATCAAGGAACTAAGAGTTCCTAGATGGCCCTTTCCTATAATTGTCTTCCATTTCCTCAGCCAATTTAGTTACACACTTCATAAAGAAAACAGGAAAGATTCTGATCCTTAAGGAGGCACAGTATAAAATAAGTAGTCTTTTAAAACTCTTCCCTAAACTGAGACACTGAGACCTAAGAAGTGTACATAAAGAGCTACAACAATGTAAATAAAATCAGCAAGGACAAGCAACAAAGCTTCAGGCAATTAAAATGGTCAGTGCTGATACTACGCTGTCAAAGGTCAAGAACATATCTCTCTCCTTTCTCCCAGCAACAGATAATAAACTAACTGGCATCACGGCACTGTCTGCCATTGATGAGACCTTCTTTTCCTGTAATCTCTCTCCTGTTTGTGCTTTATAACACTGTTGTGTTTATAACACTGTTCTCACCTGATTCTCCTTTCACCCCCTCTTATTTCTTCTCATTTCCCTTTGCTAAACCATAATCCACATAATTATCATTTCCTCTTACTAGAGCTCTGCCTAGGGTTCTTGGTCATCTCATTAGCTTCCAGGTGTTCAACTATCATCTCAATGCTGATAATTCCTACATCTACATATCCAGCCTTATTATCTCTCCTGAATTCCAGGTCTGAATCATCAAGCCATGGACATCAGGAATTGAATGTCCTTGTAGGCATCTCAAACTCATGTCCAAAGTGGAACTCATTGTCTTTTCCCCAAAATGTTTCCCTTTTCTCAACTTTCCTCTTCTTATCACCATCCTCCATTCACCCAGGCTTGCAACTTTGGAATCATCCTGGACTTCTCACTTGCAATCTCAGCACATATCCAATATGTTGTCAAATATTGTCACTTCTGCCTTTACAACATCTGTCCCGTAAGCCTCCTCTCCACTCATGTAGCCACATCCTAATTCAGCCCTTCATCATATCTCTCATGTGGACTACTACGATAGCCAGAATTCTAATTGGTCTCCCTCCTTCAAATACCTCCCTAATCCAATCCATGCTCTACACAGCTGAAAAATTATTTTCATAGAGCAGAGATCTGACCATGTCACCCTCCCTACTCAATAAACTTCAGAGACTACCTCTTGTTATGGAAATAAGTTTTGTGTGATAATACATGTATAACCCAGATTGAATTGCTTGTCAGCTCCTAGAGGGGGAGGGAAGAATAGAAGGAAACAATTTGGATCACATAACTTCAGAAAATATGTGTGGAAATTGGTTATTAAAATAAAATAAATAAGTAATTAAATCAATTGCCTTTTGTTGTTGTTTAGTCATGCCTAACTTTTCAAAACTCCATTTGGGGTTTTCTCGGCAAAGATACCAGAATAGTTTGCTATTACCTCTCCAGCTCATTTTACAAATGAGGAAACTGAGGCAAGCAGGGTTAACCACTTTCCCAAAGTTACATAGCTAGTGTCTGAGACCGATTTGAACTAAGAAAGATAAATCTTGCTTACTCCAGGTCCAGCACTCCTCTGATTGTGACCACAAAAATGTGGGTTCAATGACTGTGAATTGCCAAAACTGTAAAAATAATTTCAGTATCTTGATTTTATATCAAAAACAAGTGGTTGCCATGGGAAAAATTCCCAAATTTGAAATACCTAAGTCAGCTGGGTTTTATGGAGATTATAATTAATACGAATGAAGGAATTAAGGGAAGGGAGAGAGACAGAGTAAGAGGAAATAGTAGGAAAAGGCTAGGCCAAATGACCTAGACCTTAGCCTTAAGAGAGACTAGTCAGTCTTTAATCACTCACCACAAGGTCGTTCCAAGCAAAACTCTAATGTTCAGAGAGACCCTCCAATTCAGCTTCCAAATTCAACTAATTTCAGAGGCCCCAGCTATGAGCTCCTGACCTCCTTTTAAAGAGAATTTTCTCCTATGTCACCTCCCCTAAATTTTCACATCTACCAATCACAGTAGACACTTTCCAAAGGACTGATCGTTCTTAATTCACATCTGAGTAGACTAAAACTTCACACCTCTTTGCTAAGCTTGCCCTTTGTAAGTTGCTTGACCTTTTAGTGATTAATTTAACCTTCACAGATACTTAGCACTCTTTTGTATTAGATCTAAAAATAGACCTAGCTTAAGGTTCTAGCCTCACTATAAATATGAGTTAGGGACTTTTCCATTGTTCAGTAAGGAGTTTTACAACTTTATCTTCCCCTAAAGTATGCCTAAGTATGGGTGGAGTAATGTTAAAATTCCCAATACATTCCTGATCAAGTACCTCCATTGTTTAAATGGGGAATAGCCTAAACCAAATGTTCCAAGGTAGAGTCTGAGCAGTTTTAAGATTCACATGATTCACACCTAAAGATAATATTCTTGTCCTTTCATATCTTTCAGTCTTCTGACATATCACTTACCTTCACACACACACACACACACACACTACATACTGTTCTACTTTCTGTTCCTGACACAAAATACATCATCCCCCATCTCAATGCCTTTCTACTTCCTGTACTCCATGCCTGGAATGATCCCCACATTCGTCTTCACCTCTCAGAATCCTTCAGTCCCTTTAAGATCAACTCAAACACCACATTCTGCAAGTGGCTTTTCATGGTCTTCCCAGCTGTCACTACCTTTCCCTCTAACCTGATTTCCCCTCAACTCTGAATGTATCTTGTATGCACCTATTTATGTACATGCTTCCGCTCCCCATTACAAGGAAGTTCTCTGAGGGCAGTACCTATTTTTTGTATCCCCAGAACTTAACAAGGTGTCTAGCACATAGTAAGCACTTAATAAATGCTTCTTGATTAAGTGATTGATCAAACTATTTTCTCTCTTATTTTTATAAAGATGGGTCAAAACAAAATTTGGTAATGACTATAAAAGGAAAAAATAAGGAAGGATATTTTCCTATATATAATAAAGGCAATTATACTTATCCCCAAAATTACTTTTCATATTTCAACAGAAATTACTTCCTAGAGTAGAAATATCCTTTTTTTAAAAAAACATTTACTAAGTATCAGCTCTAAAACAAAAGAAAGACAAGAGCTAAGCAAATGAGGTTAAATGACTTACCCAAGATCACACAGCCAGAAAGTGTCTGAAGCCTGATTTGGACCCAGGACCAGGCACCTCTAGGCCTGGAATTCTATCCATTGTGTTACCCAAGTGCCCTGAAATATCTTATAATTATATATTCCTGTCCACAAAGTTAAGGCAGTTTGCCATAGTAAAAAAAAAAATGCTGCTTTAGAGTAAGACTACCTGGGTCCAAGCAATAATTCAATTCTTAATAGCTATATAATTATGGACAATTCACTCAACTTTTCTGAATCTCTGTTTCTCCAATTATAAAATAGGGACAATAATATCTGCATAACTTGGGGGACTTCAAGTATTAGGTTGTTACAAAAAGAGGTGCTTTGTATAGAGTAAGGTTTTCTATATGGTCAAGCAACCACAAAATTGTTTTTGTTATTAATAATAAAATAAAGCAATTAAATATATACTTATTACGTTATTTCTATTGCTCTATGATAAGAAGCAAAAAAAAAAATTTCCATTCCTAAACCCAATGCTAAGAACCTAAAAAACATGTCAAGATATATAAATAATTAAATTCAAAGGAATTAAATAAAGCATGCAAATTATATTCTTCGTCATGATGAGATAATTTGGTAGAAATTTCTGTTTAACCATTAAAAACTATAATAAATCATTCCAGGGAATGATTTTTTTAATCCTTTGTTTGAAAAACGTGAATGTAAATGAGTTTAATGGTACAGTAGATAGAGCAGTTTCAAGAAATTCAGGTTCTAATACTGGATTTTCAACTAAATGGCTGCAGGACTTTAAACAATTCACTTCATCTCCAAGAGCATTAGTTTCCTTTTGTGAAAAAAGGAGGGGAGGGGAGTAGGGAAATTGGACTAGCAGTAGCTCCCAATGTTTTAAAGAACTTATTTTTAAAATAAAAAAACTCTCATACCCAATATGTTCATAATTGTATCTACTGCTTAAGTATATGATAACCAAAAAAAAAAAAACCTACTATGAATTCAGAAATTCTTTCAGGGCAATTTGTATACTAATGATCACAATAGCATCTACATATATTTGAAAAAATAGCAATAATTTACAGAAAGTTGGAATGGAATGGAAAAGCATTTATTAAATACCTACTATAGATGTCAGGTCCTGTCTAGTATGCCTACTTATTTTATTTATTAAATAGTATTACAAATTTTCCTGGTAATAAAAGTTAAAATGACATGACACAAAATTGGATTCACCTCCTGAAGCAACTTTAAAGCTTCCAAAGATCTTTGTCCCACAGACTGGGAAATAAAGGACAAGATGATAGCTGAGGTCTCTTTTACCCATAACATTCTAAAAATATTCTTCAAGCTACATAATTTAGACTCAAAGGACACAGAAAATCACCATATCTTCCTTATGTTTTGTACGTCATTGAAAAAGGTCAGAGTCCAATAACAGTAATACCAAAACCTATATTAAGTCAACCTGTATCTATAATTGGCCCTGCTGCTTGAACAGTATAATTACCACAGCTGCATCAAATGGGCTTTTTAGATTTAAGCAGATTTTGTAGGTCTGGAATGCAGTCAAGCTAAAAATCACTAAGTAAACAGCTCTAGCTTTCATAATTGGCTCCATTACTTTTAAAAGATCCATAAAAGTACTCTTCTGATGCCTCATGATGAGTTGGAGAGGACCCCAATCCTGGATGACTCCCACTATCCAATTCCCCCTCTTGTTTGCATGCTTATCTTCACTACAGGAATAAGACACACAGTCATGCTGACTGTTTCCTCTACAAATATATGTTATCCAAACTCAACTAGATCCTCACTGATTGCCTCCTTATCACTATCACCCTCCCAACAATGGTTATTCTAAGCCTTCTCCCTTTTTTTCCCTTCAAGTCACCTACTCAACCACCTCTCTTCTCTGCTCTACAGACCCTCACCTCATATTTCACTGAAAAAATTAAGACCGTATGTCAAACTCCTACTCCTCTACAATGCCACACTTCAAACTGCCTCAACTTTATCCCTCACCTTCTCCTTTGTAATATGCTTAGAGAATTAGATATCCTTTATAATCAAGACCAGCTCCCCTCCACTTGTGTCCTTTTTCCCAACTCTCCCATCTCCACAAACAAACTTCCCCACCCTAATCGTCTACTATTTCTCCCAAATTTTCAATCTTTCCTTAATCCACTGGCACCTCCCTTACAGACTTCAAACACACCAAGATCCTCTAATTCTTAAGATTTAATAAAAAGTTTCATTTAATTTTACCATTTTCCCCCCAAGCTATATCTCTCCCCACTTTCACTATCAAGTTCCTAGAAATTGTCTACTCTTATTGCCAAGTCTCACATCCCACTCACTTCTCAACCTTTGAAATCTGGCCTTTATACTCACTACTCAACAGAAACTGATATCTCCAAGGTCAACAATATTTTGTTCAATCACTTCAGTCATTTTTGACTCTTTCTGATCCATTTGGGGTTTTCTTGGCAAAGATACTGGAGAAGTTTTCCATTTCCTTCTCCAGCTCACTTTACAAAGGAGGAACTGTGTCAAACAGATCACCAGTAATCTCTTTATTTTCTTGGTCCCCATCTATCTCTGCAGCATTTGACACTGCCAATTATCCTCTCCTTCTGGAACTCTCCTCCCTTGTTTTCTTGACAATTTTTCTGTTTTCCACCTAGCTATCAGACCAGTCTCCTTTGCAAGATTATCATTCACAATACATCCCCTACGTGTGGATGTCACTCCAAAGACTTGTCCTAGAACCTCATCTCTTCTGTCTCTACACTCTCTCAGTTCCTATGAGTTCAACTCTGGACCATTTCTATGCAGATAACTCCAAAATCTACATTCAAACTTTATCTCTGAGACTTATATCTCTGATTGCCTGCTTAAAATCTCCATCTGGATGTCCCACTGGCATCTTAAACTCAAGTTCTAAGTGAAACTCATTATCTTTCCCACTCTTCTCCCTAGCTTCCCAATTTCTGTCAAAAACAAGACCAAGTTTACAACCCAGGAGTCACCCTCAACTCCTTACTCTCAGTCATCCTCCATAACCAATCAAATGCCAAGGCTTGCTGATTCCATCACCTCAGCATCTCTCCCAGTTATCCTCTTCTTTTCTTTTAATCCCTTCCCTTCTGTGTTAGAATCAATACTAAATATCCCTTCCAAGGCAGTAAAGCAGTAAGGGTTAAACAATTGGGGTTAAGTGACTTGCCTGGGGTCACATAGCTAAGAAGTAACTGAGGCCAGATTTGAGCCCAGGACCTCCTGCCTCCAGGCTTGGCTCTCTATCTACTCAGCCATCTAGGTACCCCTGTCCTGGACCCTCTAATCCTTCCACAACCACTCTTGTTCTTTTAACACATCACCAAGGTTATATATCCAGTCTCTCCCAGCTCCTATATATCCCACACACAACTACCAAAATGATATTCCTAAAGCACTTGCCTAACCATGCCATTTCCCTTCTCAAGAATCAAAGAATTTTTATTGAAAGGCATCTCGTAGTCATCTAGTCCTACTCATACATGAAAAGTATCCTCACCAGATAGTTTAAATGACTCCTAATTGTTTCTAGTTCTGTAGGAAACAAACCAAAAAAAACCCTCCTTTTTCACATTCAAAATTTTTTTAAGTGTTTTGACATATGATGTATCTTTTGCCTTGTGCCTTTTACATAAGCCATCTTCCATGCCTGGAATGCTCTTCTTCCTCAACTCAGACTCAAGTGTCACCTCCTTCAAGAGGTCTTTCCTGATTTCCTCCATTGTTGGTATTCCCCCCTACCCTCCAAGAAATCACTTTATTTATTTTTGCATACATTCTTTATTTATCTCTCCATGCACAGGCTGTATTCCTCCCCCTCCCAAGTATCCTCAATAAAAGAAAAGATCCTTATTATCAAAGATGGCCTCATTTTTTGTATCCATAAAATCTAGCTTAGTATAGAGCATATAGTAAGTGCTTGATAAATATAAGTTTAATGATTGAATGATTAAAGGTTATGGCAGTAGAGAGTAAATTATTAGCAGATGATACCAAGATGGAAAAACTCAAAGTATGGGCATAGACAGTATGTCTGCAATACAAGGACCAGTAGAATGTAAGCTCCTTCCAGAGGATAAATAGTTTTTCTTTTTATCATTGGATCCCCAGTGCCTTCTATATTACAGCTACTAAATAAACATTTGTTGCATTAGCTTGGATTAAAGACTTCTAGCTAAATGTGGAGAGGCACATGACCAGGTTTACTACCAGCAAATTAATATTTTTTGTCATAGCAATTCAGACCATTTACTAAAATATAGAGGGCAGGTGGAGCAAGAACCATAACAATCAAGTCACACACAGATAAAGTACTGAAACATTATGTATTTGTAAACATTGATCCAAATAGAGGATATAAACAACATATCTTCCTATGAGAACTTCTGCATGGGCAAGATTACATGATGCAAAGAAAACGAGCAAGGTAAAGGACTGTGAAACATATGAAGTTGGATGCTAAACTAGCCAATTAATATGAATATTTTCTGCCTTATCAACTCTAAATAGGCAAAGCTAATTACATTTTTTAAGTTTAATTTCAGGGAGACAGAATGAGTAATCATTTGAAACAGTCACCAAAAACAAAAGTGAGAAAAAATGATCAGAGTGTAGCTCAAAACTTAAAACTGTAAATTATGATTGTCATTCTTAATGTCACTATAAACTTAACCTGATATGTTGATATGCAACATTATGCTCTCTTTTCCTGACTTTCGTGCTGTACTCCCAGACTGGCAGATGGCATAAAATAAGACAGATCAGAGCCCAAGATATCATTTAGATTTTTTGGATTTGTTTCTTTATCATTTATAACACTCTGTGAAAGCTATAAAAAGGTAGCAGAGTTATTCATGGTGATTACACTGTTTCATTCCTACTGCATGAAAGCTGCAATTTGAGAGCCTGCAAGTCCCATTTTTTGTGTTAGATTTCAAATGAACCAACAACAGTTTTGGTGCTGCTTTGTTCTTCCAACAAAATTCATACTGGAGTAGATTGTACAGCTCTGTAAAGAGTTCTTTTTATCCAGTGTCAGCAGCTAATAGAATCCATCAAAACAATATCTTAGAGTGGTCCTACCCAATGATTAGTAAGTAAATATCTATTAAAGATCTACCTAAAGGTTTAAAAGATTAGCATTTACTCAGTAGCATCCTTTTATTCAAGGTTACCAAACACATTGAATATTTCATACAATCTGCTAGACTGAAAGAATTATGAGATGCAGACTGTCTTAATTATCTTTGTCTCATATAGCCACTAGTATAGAATTTTGCAAACAATAAACATCTAAAAGGGGTAACAGTGGCAGGTGAGGACTGTCAGCCCATAAACAAAAGGGCATTATAAAACCAGAAAATCAGTTTCTAGGACTTGAAGTCAGTTTTCTGATTACATTCATTTATACTTCTCAAGTATTACTTTTCAAATAATATTGAATTCTTAGTACCAATAACTATTTCCTGATATTTTGTGTCCACTCTAAATTTCTGCCTATTTTCATTATTTTACACTTTTAAAGAATTTTTTTTTACAAGATCCCTGTCCTTTGGCAACAAAGATTACAAGTTTACTATGTGCAAATCACCATGCTGAACAGTGGGAATACAAATATAAGCAAAAAGGAAGACAGTCTCAAAGAATTTACAATCTAATGGGAGATGACAACATAAAAGGGAGCCAGGAAGATTGGAGGAAGGAAGAAAGAAGGCAGAGTGCATTGTGGATAAAAATGAGACCTAAATTAATCTGGGCATCTTCCTCAAAAGGGAGAGTTCTGAAAGGAATCAGCCAATGAGAGGGAAAGGCCACAGGATCATCAAAGGGATAGAGGGAGCTTCCAGGATGAAGAGATTTCCCCTGAGATGAGAGAGGAAGTCCTCTGCAGAGGAGTCAGCAGTGCAATGTGGAAAGGGATGAAGGTCCAGATACTTATCTGATAATTGAGAACTTGGGTACAAATACAGATGTATTTCTGAATTTATTTTGTATTTACATCCACAGAAATGGGGTTTTTCTCTTTGTAGAATGTAAGTTCTCTGGAGCGAGGACTTTTATATTTTCTTTGTATTTTTGATGCATTTAAATGAACCTGATCTAATGTGATGGGTCTGAAGTCTGCATCAGTGGAGGAAGTTCATACCATACACTAATAATAATTTTTTAAACTCTGAAGCATGAGGAGAAATCAAAGACTTTATAAAATTAAAAATGCCAAGAATGAGGGAAATTAAAGGCTATCAACCCTAATCATTTTTGCAGTAGTAGTAATAATAGTAGCAGAAGCAGCAACAGTAGTAGTAGTAGTAGTAGTAGTAGTAGTAGTAGTAGTAGTAGTAGTAGTAGTTGTTGTTGTAGTAGTAGTAGTGATGGTAGTGATAGTAGTAGTGGTAGTGGTAGTAGTAGTAATGATAGTGGTGGTAGTAGTGGTAGTAGTAGTAGTAGTAGTAACAGTGGTAGTAATAGTACTGGTAGTTGCAGTAGTAATGGTAGTAGTGGTGGTAGTGGTGGTAGCAGTGGTAGGGATAGTAGTAGTGGTAGTAGTAGTAGTAGTAGCAGTGGTAGTAGTAGTACTGGTAGTTGCAGTAGTAGTGGTGGTAACAGTGGTAGGGGTAGTAGTAGTGGTAGTAGTAGTAGTTGTGGTAGTAGTAGTAATGGTAGTAGTGGTGGTAGTAGTGATAGTAGTTGTAGTAGTATAGTAGTAGTGGTAGTGGTGGTGGTAGTGGTACTATTAATAGTAGTGGTGGTAGTGGCAGTAATAGTAATAGTAGTAGTAGTGGTGGTAGTAGGAATGGTAGTGGTAGTAGTAGTTTTAGTGGTAGTAGTAGAGGGAGTAGCAGTAGTTGTAGTAGTAGTAGTAGTAGCAGTAGCATCAACAATAGCAGCAGCTAATATACAGCAGCATTATCATTGGGCTAGGGTACCCAGCGATACTGGAAAGCTGTTCCCCTCCCCCTCTTCCCAGTGCCCCAGGACATTTTTTGCATGCCCTGCCCCTTGGTCCAGGGCCCAAAGCAAGCACTTTCTCCCTGGGTTCTCTCAGGTAATGCAAGGGCTCCCAATTTGAATTTGCCCTCTGGAAACTCAAACTGCTTTGGAAAAGGTTCACCAATGCTATTATAGCATTTGCATAAAATATTTTATTTGATCTTTACAATAACCTCATAAGGAATGTGCTTCATGAACCCCATTGTACAGGGAAGGAAACTGAGGCTGAGAGGTTAAGTGACTTGCCCAGGCTCATAATTGTCTAATACAGAATTTTAACTCGGGTCTTCTTGGCTCCAAGTCCAGTGTTCTTTCCACTGTACCACCTTTCTGTCTCAGATGAGAAAAGTGAGTCCCAAAGAGAGAAGGCCTTGAAATGAAAGTTTTAAGGATAGGTCGAATGGGATCAACAATTATGAGGGAGTGATGAAGGGAACAAGCTTTGATAGTACAATATAGACAAGTACTATGTCAAACTGAGGGGTAGATAACCAGCAAGAATGTCCACAATATAGGGGCAGCTGGGTAGCTCAGTGGATTGAGAGCCAGGCCTAGAGATTGGAGGTCCTAGGTTCCAATCTGGTCTCAGACACTTCCCAGCTGTGTGACCCTGGGCAAGTCACTTGACCTCCACTGCCTAGCCCTTACCACTCTTCTGCCTTGGAGCCAATACACGGTATTGACTCCAAGAAGGAAGGTAAGAGTTAAAAAAAAAAAGAATGTCCACAATAAACATGGTGAAATATAGGTTCAAGCAGGGTGTCTTAGCCATTTTGTGTCATGGATCCCTTTTTCTCAGAATAAAGTTTTTAAATGCTTAAAATACCTCTGAATACAAAGAAAATTAATTATATTGAAATTATCTAGTTTTAAAAATCAATGCTATATTTTGGTTTTAAGGCAGAAATGTAGTCAGGGCTAGGCAGGATAAGTAACTTGCCCAGGATCACACAGTTAAGAAGTTTCTGGGGCCATATTTGAACCCAGGACCTCCATTCTCTAAGCCTGGCTCTCTTTCCACTGAGCCATCTAGCTATACTCCCACCCCAATTTTTTTCAATTAGCAAGGTCATATGCCACAGGTTAAGAACACCTGGCTTAGCAGGTAAGAATTAGCTATCAATACAAATCTGAGAAACAAATTTCTATTATTTAAGCAGTTGTAATATTATTATCTTATTTGCCCTATTCTACTAGGAAAGGGAAGTAAAATATTCTCTTGGTGGGGAAGCTCCCATTTATTGCTTCAAGACAAAGGGATCATCCTATTTAGTAACTTATCTTTTCTTCTATTTCTCTAGGGGCCTTCGGGTAGGGTTCAAAATGAGAGAACTGCCTGCAAGATTCCCTGAGTCCCAATCTTTAGTAAAATACTCCTATTCTCCCAGCCAGCCTTCTTCCCACTCCTGAGTGCCCAAATATATAACAGATGGTAGATCAAAGCTTCATATCCTGATTGGACTCAATTGCACTGGTTAGAAGAAAATCTAGTTCAGAGAACAGGACAATAACAGATTATTACTCCTGTCATCTAAAATCAAAACCAACTAACAATAGAAAAGACATCAATAACCCAACAACAAGAAAATTGAAATTCTATTCAACAAACATTTAACAGGCAATGACTATGGACAAAGGACAATTCTAGATCTACTAATTGCAAGATAAAACTCAAAAGAATTTATAAGGCTGCACTCCTAACAAAAATATCTGATTTTTTTTCTCAAATTAGGCAATCAGAGTTCCTAATAACAAGGAATAATGACGCTTCATCATGTTTGTTTATTTGGGGGAGTTTTTTCTGCACGGATCCAGTGAAAATAAAAAAGTCCTGAAAATGGAGTAAATTGGAAAGGCTTCTATGAGAACTGAAGAGCCTTGTTTTAAAAAATCACAGTGATAGCTAGTCTTTCACAATTAAAATAAGTCATAATTATCCTAGCATCTGACATTGCCCACTAGTCAGAAAAAAGTCACCTGTGAAGAACTCAAGAGGTCCCAGAACCAGAACAGTACAGCCTTTCCCAAATCGAGGTAAAGCCATGTGGCAAAGGTATTAAAAAGCCAATATCAATTCAACAGGAATTTTCCCACTAAACTGCAATGCAGGGAAGAAGAGCATTTACAATTCTGTGAACAGCTCTTCCAAAGCCAAGGCAGTGCGGAGACCATGTGATGTCAGTATGTGCCTGGAGCCCCTGATCAGTCTATCCCGCGGCCCAGCCCCTTCCCACCCAGCCAAAGCACATACTCCAAGCAACTAGATCTGAACCTGGCCCCCTCCGCTTCCTTCCCTCCTTCTCGGAGTAAAAGTCCAGGCAGTAACCCTTCAGTTCTGCCCTTTTAGGAATTAAAGACTCAGGAGCTGCTGTTTTCTCTCATTGAAACCCAGGGAAGAGGAATTGGGAACACAGATATATAAAGGAAGATGGGAGAAACCTTAGGAGAAGATATAGATATAGATATAGATATAGATATAGATATAGATATAGATATAGATATAGATATAGATATAGATATAGAGATAGAGATAGATATAGATATAGATATAGAGATAGATATAGAGATAGATATAGAGATATAGATATAGATATAGATATAGATATAGATATAGATATAGATATAGATATAGATATAGATATAGATATAGATTTTTTTTTCTGAAAAAAGATTTTACTGCTCTCTCATTAGAGCCGAGTCAGGAGAAATTAAATCAAAAAGAGTAGGCAATACTCTTGTCAATGAAATAATATAAATGCAAAAGGACGAATGTTCAAAATGTAAAACTAAAGTTCCCTTTCCTAACCCACAGCATATTCGACAGCTTCCAAAAACAGACTGGGAGAATGAATCATTGGCAGCAAGTTATACTTTACAAAAAAAAAAAAAAACCTGAGCCAGAGGAGCTTTGGGGAGGAAACATCCGGCCAATAGTTTTGTTTAAATCTACCCAAAGCAAAACTGCTGCTACAGCTTCTAATTGGTAGTCAGAAAGCATATTGCGAATTAAGTGATCTGCATTAAGGTATGTAGATCAAAACAAGGGATTTTTTTTTCCCCACTCATCAATAAAACATCTTAGAGCCAGAGTATTTGGTATTTGGTTTCATTTTTATTGAGGTTTCTCTCCTAGGGAGGGAGAAGAGAGGAAGGAGAAAAATGATTGCCCTTAGAGCACCCATTTTTGACCTGGAGATATAACTTAGATGCTGCTTTCCTAACATTCTTGTATTACACCTTTTTAAAAAAAAGCCTATATCTTCTCCCAATTGCTGATTTTAACTTTAAAGTTTTAACATTTAACACTATAAAGTTCCCTATCTGGTATCTTAAGTTATTCCAATAAAAGTGTATTGACATCATCATCATCACAATTATTGACATAATGCTTTAAAGTTTACAGCTTCATTTAAGCCTCATAATAATCCTGGCAGACATTTAAAACTTCTTTTGATAAATGAGGAAATCAAGGCTCAGAATTTAATGAGTTAATCATGGTTAAAAGATGGTAAGCACCAATCTAACAGATATTTATTAAGGGCCTACTATATGCAAAGCCCTGTGCTAGGCATTGGGGTTACAAAGACTCAAATAGTCCTGCCTCCAAGAAACAAGATGCTTGAAGGATATATTAACAGCTCAGTACATAGTCAATTATTTGGAAAAAGAAAATGCAGGAAAGGCAAACTTTAGGAAGTAGCACATCAGCTTAACCTAGAATGAAGCTAAGGATTCTGAAGGGCTGAAGTGGAAGAACAGATTAGAGTCAAGGGTTGACCTTCTTGACTCCAAGTCTATTCCAGCATTCTGCCCACTATGATATACTGCCTCCATACAGAAACAATAGTGGCATGTCAGATGTAAGAGGGATAGGAAATTCCTGATGAGGAATTCTCTGTACCCCAGCAAAGTAGTAACTGTTCTACAATTTAAAGGGAAGAAATTATTCCTTTTTTTTTTTGTATTTATATCCTTAGTTTTCAGCACTGTGCCAGCATATTGAAGGTACTTAATAAACACTGACTGATTGACCTGAGTTGCCTGGACACAGAGATTAAGTGACTAGGCCAGCAGAGCCACAATCCTAAAGTCCTATAGGATCTGATAAATCCTGTTGATTTAGAGCTAGAAGGGCCCTGAGAGGCCATTGTGGCCAAACCTTTTATTTTATAAATAAAATGAGGCTGAGATAGTAAATGCATGAGACAGGATCAAACATAAAATCTTTCCAATTCAAAGCACTACACCACCCTGATACTCCATAGTACTCACTCTCGCTCTCCCTCTTCTCTCTCTCTCTTTTCTTTTCTCCCCCCCCCATTGCCCTCTCTCTGTCTCTCTGTCTCTCTCTTTGTGTCTTTCTTCTCTGTCTCTCTCCTCTTTGTCTCTGCCTTTCTTCTCTCTCTCTCTCTCTCTCTCTCTCTCTCTCTCTCTCTCTCTCTCTCTCTCTCTCTCTCTCTCTCTCTCTCTCTCTCTCTCTCTCTCTCTCTTTCTGATTAAGGTACTGAGACAGAGTTTGATTACTCTTCTGAGGGTTCTAGAGATAATCCTGTAAGGGGTTTTCTAGAACTCTTGATCGGAAGACCTCATTGATTATCCATTAGTCAGAAGTAATTGGCATTTATAAAGAGGTATTTCCTGAGATTACATAGTAAGAACAGTTGATACAAAAACATCCTTCCAAATTCTGGGACATAGTCTCCCACAGGTACATATGAAGAGTCCAGGGTGAAGTGTATTCAACCTTACAAGAGCAAATGGGGGTAGCAACAGTCAATACGTCAGAGATTGAATTTGCACCCACATCTTCCTGACTCAGTTCTAGTCTCTATCCACTTACCAAACTATTATGCAATGCAGATAAAAAGTTGCATCTTTTGAAAACACCATTCTGTTGATAATAAGGTAGTTTAATTATGAAACAGATACAGAAAGTTTTTTACATAAAGAAAAAAATCATATCAACTGTAAAGGCTATAAGATATTGCTACTGAAAGAATTTGGTGCCTAAAAGGAGTAAGAGAAGAACATGGGCATGATAAAAATTGATAAATATACACATATGAAGAAATAAGAGCTCTAAGATGGGATTTGAGTAATTGTGGACAGAAAATGAAAGATTATATAAAAATATTCAAGTCACCTTCATTAGGATGAAAAATGTTGCCACTACAAGATGTGCCTGGCAATGCAGTGGGCACTTAATAAATATATGTGATTTATTAATCTATGACTTATTTGAGGGTTTAAAAGGACAGAGAACGAACTTTTATTTATTAAATACTAGAAAATATAAGTACAAAGGATCATAGTTCAAAATATGAAAGGGGTTAAAAGACTGTTGAAGATATTGGAGCCATAGAACATAATGTTTTATGAATAAAGATGGTGAAATTAATGGTGAAAAGAACAGGAAAGTTACTTTTGCATAAAAGAAAGGAGTTAAATCACCTGATAAAAGAAGTAAGAGATTACTACTATTATAAATTAATGTTTCAGTGCCTGAAAGAAGTAAAAAAAAAAATCTTAATTTAATAAAAACTACTAAAATAGATGTATGAAGCATAGATTCCAGATGTAACTTTAACAGTTTTGAAATAAAAAGTGAACTGTAGCATAAATGTAAAGATTTAAATCACCTTATAAAAGATGTAGGATGATGCCTCATTTCTATGTGAACAGTTTGATAGTTTAATGGGACAGAGAAAAAATGTTTATTTTTAAAAATGGAAAAATGTGAGTAATGAAGAAACATAGCTTCAAGGACATAAAATAAGATGGAAAACCACACTGAAAACTCAGTGTTTCCAAACATTAAAATCCTTTATTTCACTTGTGTAGAGTTTTTTTTTAAAAATAGAAGATAACACTTTAAAAGTAAGTAATCATATAACTATTCTGGAAGGTGAAATACAATTTTTAAAGGGCTACTGTTTCATTAGAAGAAATTTAACTTTTTTTAAAAAACCAAGGGGGCAGCTGGGTAGCTCAGTGGATTGAGAGCCAGGCCTAGAGATGGGAGATCCTAGGTTCAAATCTGGCCTCAGACACTTCCCAGCTGTGTGACCCTGGGCAAGTCACTTGACCCCCATTGCCTAGCCCTTACCACTCTTCTGCCTTGGAGCCAATACACAATATTGACTCCAAGATGGAAGGTAAGGGTTTAAAAAATAAAAAATAAATAAAAAAAAATAAAAAAATAAAAAACCCTTATTGTCTTAGTAGCAATTCTAAGAAAGAAGTACACCCCTGCCAGGTTTCTGTATGTGTCTACTCTCCTCCACAGATACTGAATGCACTGATGGAAGAGGGTGACCTGAGCTTATGCATGAATTATGATGTATTTTATTTTTCATATATTTGTTTAATTTATTAGTATATGTTACTTATTTTACACTACTGCTAAGTAAATTATTATTTTAAGATTTACAAATATGATTAATGGTGACTGGTTATATAAATAGAAATGCATTAGTGGAGGCTCAAGAGCTAAAGTAAGGGGAGTATATTACTCCTCAAAAGGTTTACCCTTAGGATTCTGAGAAAATTTGAGTGTAACCAAGTAGTGGTGGTCTTTCTCTGGGAACTGAATGCTTCTAAAATGAGAACAGATTGGAGTAAGGAAAACAACCCATATAGTTACTTAGAAGGGGTGACATGAATGTCTACCACTTCATAATGGTATTCATTGTGATAGTGGTAAGCATTCCATAACTATTAGATATACACATGTGGTCAATTAATAATACCTCTTACACATTCCTGATCAATTGTAGATCTAATTCACCCATTTAATTTTATATCATCTAGGTTAGGTGTAAGACAGAAATGAATAAAATTAAAATACCAAAATTATTCAAACTATTACAGTGAGCATTTATAATAATTTATAGATATTACAAAAGTACAATTACTTGACCCCAAATTAAGAATATATTTTTAAAGAATTATCTTACTTTTACGAAATCACTATGGTTTGTTGTTAGGGCATTCTGTCATCTTATCTTTTTCTATACACAAGTGTCAATGCAATATGTTTTCATGAATTTCCTGAAAATGTAATAAAAGTGGTTCTTTATGCCTATCAGTGAGAGCTCTCAGTTACTATGAAAGAACTCCTCTAAAATAACTAGTATACTACAGTAATTTTAATACCTAAATGAAAGTGGCTCAGATTTCTGAAGTCTAAAAGCAACGAAACCTCCTTTGCAAAACAGCATTTTTCTAAGTAAATACAAGATAACTTTACTTACAACTAAAATGGCTTTATTAGTCCACTCTAGTCTACCAAAAGCTCTTTAAGTATAAAGATAGATAAAAAATAAGCACTTATTCTTAGTGAGTGGTTATTTGCAAGGCTGAACAAACCATCTAAAAATAACACTAATTGTTGGCCTAGTGACTAGACAGTATAGACTTGGCGACTAGCAAAAAGCCCATCAATATGCTTCTACCATGCCTTTATTATATGTTTGTCTAAATTGATGAAGTCTTATTTTAGATTTTATGGGATAAGACCATGTCTGCTTTATTTTTTTTCCTAGAAGTCACACTATAACATCACCCCTACTAAATATTTATTGGATGACCAGACATTGTACAGTGATTAGGATACCTGGTATATTTAAACTCTTTGTAAAAGCTAAATACTTATTTATATCCCCCACTCAAATTTTACTGTCATGTTTCTTCATTGTGATATGGAGGTAGGAAATGATCCTAATTTCTCCAAAGCTATTCCAATGAAGTACAAACTCCAGACTGTCTAACTAAACTGGAAAGGCTTCAAGTATGAAGTGAGTGTCTGCAGTCATAAGAACTAGCTTAGCTGGCTAAGTTTAGAGAGAATTACCTAAAAGTTGACCATCAGATGATTCATTTTTTGGCCAAGGAAAGTCATGAAATACAAAAGGATTGAATTTTGTCTGAAAAGGAAGGATCTATACAAGCAAAATCACAGCTCTTCCAAAGGATCAAATTACTGATAAAGATACAAAAGCAAGCACTGGCCCAGATGCTGAGAATAAGAAGAAAAAAAATGAATAATCCTATAAAATAAATTAGATAGTGGGTACAAAGAAAAACAAACTGCAAAACACAAAGTTTTGCTTGATAATACATGTGTAACCCAGACTGAATCACTTATTAACTCCAGGAGAAGGAGGGAAGAAAGATGGGAGACAGTATGAATCCTATAATTTTGGAAAAGTTATGTGGAAATTTGTTGTTAAAATAAAATAAAGAAAAAACACAAACAAATGCTTTCTATTCTGTTAGTCTATTCTTTTATTAGAATCTGATCGAAATCTTTATTTTTGATATGTATAACATAGGTAAAACTAAAAGTATGCATTATTACAGTAATATGAGTCTGCTTATCACATATATTCTATTGTTGTGGTGCTTATAACATTTCAAATTTTCCTAATAGAAAAAGTATACCTAGTTAGTCCTACTGTTTCCTCTCCCCACTTGATTGGCCAGAGCCTGCTTCCAAGAGTTCAATCAGCTGACTGAATCCTACTGCCTAGAAAAAAGATGTTCTACAAGCATTAACAAACTATACAGAAGAATTGCAAAAACCCAGCTGTTTAGCCAGCAACTATAGGGCTCTGAATCCTTGCATCCCCAATAATGATCTCATCTTTGGAAACTGGGAAGTTGGAATCTAGAAGAGTTATGGATAAATTCTACCCTCTCTAAGAAGCCTCCCTAACCCCTCTTCATTTCAGTGCTTTCCTTCTTTTAATTATCCCTTATTTATCCTGAATATAGCTTGCTCTGTATGTGAGATATATATGTTTTGGGGTTTATATGTTGTCTCCCCCATTGGATTATAAGCTCCTTGAAATCAGGAACTGTCTTTTGCATCTCCAAGAGCTTACTTAGCACAGTGCCTAACACATATGGGCATTTAATAAATGTTTAATGAATTGAGTTGATTTGAATTCAAATAAGGACCAGTCCAGAGAAACAGTTTCTAGAGAAACTCACCTTAAAATGCTAAGTGAGAAATATGCTATAATTCATCTTTATCATACTGATAACTTTTCAAAAACTATATGAATGTTATATACTGTTGAAATGTAAGCCATTTAAGGAAATGGATTATTTCATTTTGTCTGTATCTTCAATGCCCAATTATAGACCCGAGGAATCATGTAGGGAAAGGAAAAAATAAGTCTAGATTCAATTCCTCCAAGTCCGCTGACTCCAGAAAATATACCCCTACTAAATATTTGCTGAATAAATGACTGCTACTCTAAGTAAACCCTTATAGTATACTCCAATGACAAATGAGCAACACAGACAAGTTGCTATCGGGATGATATAACTATAGGGCTGATATAACTATAAATACAAAAAATATTTTCACACTACTGGTATATGCCTTCTGAATTTGAAGGTGAGTCTCCTAACTATATAGTTAATAAACCCATACATGAAAAAACTCTGAACATATTTTGCATTAAGGTAGATCCATTTGATTTAACAAAATGAAGAAAAGAGGTGGATATAGTGAGTGTTTCAGAAATAAAATGCCTATTATTAGTTAAATATTAAGTTCTTTTTTTAAAAGCCCTTACCTTCTCTCTGAGAATCAATACTACACATTGGTTCCAAGGCAGAAGAATGGTAAGGGCTTGACAATGGGGGTTAAGTGACTTGCCCAGGGTCACACATCTAAGTATCTGGGGTCAAATTTAAACCTAGGACCTCTTGTCTCTAGGCCTGGTTCTATATTTACTAAGCCACCTAGCTGTTGGGTTCTTTTTTATTTAGGAAAATATATGTCTTTTTCCATCAAAGTACCTCAACTTTTACCTATAAGTAAGATATTCTTTATTGTGACATGCACAATTCTCACCTTAAACAGGTATAATATGAAAATGCTCTTTCAAGAAGAAAGGAAATGAACAAAAAAAGAAGAAAAGAAGGTAACAAATAAATTTAGGAATACGTTAGAAAACTGTTCATTTTGTACTTAAAATACCTGCCACATCTTCTTTTCTTCCCCTGCAGTGAAAGTGACTTCCATTTGAGACAGAGTGAACTAACTGCTTAGCTCAATCTCATTATCATTTGGGTCTAACAAAAGTGCTTTCAAGGCTTCACTCAATTATGACAAGTGGCAGACTCTAAGCTCAAATACAGATCATACATTAATAGAAGAGTAACAGATTGAAAAGCTTTGTGCATTTCCAGGCTTCTAGCAGGTGACCTGGAAAGTTAACCTGTATTCAATGAGACTTTGCTATCAGAAGCAGGGATAGTGTTCTTAAATTCATAGTAAATCTAAAGAGAAGAAAAAAATTTTTCACTCTCATAATGTTAATTTTTAAAAGCATGAAAATGATATACATAAGGAAAACTATGTCTGACCTTTTGTTTAAAAAAAGCTTTCATTTCCTTAAGACAGAACCATAACTAGGAATTTATGTATCTGAGATAAGCACCATCAATCACTAATATGAAAGGGACCCTTCGTTCAGCTATGGGGGGAGAAGGCCAACACTACACTATGGAGAAAAGACAACAGGGGCATAATGAGGCCAATGCTGGGGAGCTGTTTGGTAACTTCTTTAAATTGACCAGAGCACTTCTTGTTTGCAAACAGCTATTTCTTTTCACTTGGCCTACAAGAAATTTACCAGAAAAGGGAAAGAAGAATATTGGATTACACAAACAGATGGATGAATCTGCAGGAGCTGGAAGAAAAAAAGTTTTAATTCCTACTCCCTCAAAAAAGAAAAAAATTCTCAAAGTTTTGGAAGGAAGGAAGGAAGGAAGGAAGGACCTAACCCAAATGTCACATTCTCCCTAGCCACAGAAGCACAGCCCCAAGCAGATTAAAATATCATTGGGAAATGTTTAATGGCATAAAAATAAAATACAATATATTAATTATATTAATTATGTTAATGTTAATTTGTAGTTTTCTAAATTAATATTCAGCCACAAGGATGCCTTTCTTGTTGATTTGATACCATTCTTCTATCCAACTACTTAATTTTACAGAGAAGGTAACTGAGATCCCAAAGATGAGAAGTGATTTGCTCATCACAAACATTTATTCAACTCTGACTGAAACTGAACTAGAACTAAATTGTTACTGGTTCTGTGTCTCCTAGGGAAAAAGGGAAGAATCTAGCAGTACCAGGTCATCCTACTCCCTTCCAGCACCCTCTCTGGCCTCCTCCAAAGCAATCGTCTTTGAGGGAAAGAGGAATGTCCTAGCCCCCCTGGGGCAGCAATTCTACCACTTCTTGGCAGAACTCTCTCTAGCCCTTAACAACTCTAACTCCATACCAATTGCCTCTTAGAAGCTATATAAAATTATGAAATTTACATTATATAAAATTTTTAAAGAATCTATGTTACAGAGGGAGGACTTCCGGGTAATCATGGCTGCAATCTAGACGCGGCACGCTTTCTCTCCCCAGCACCGAACGAAATAGACTACATCAAAGGAGCATAAAATCACCTTTGGAGGAACAGAAGGACTCCCCAGTACCCCACAGAGGCAAAGGTACGTGGGGCTTGAACATTTCCACACTAAAATAAGAAGGAAAAGCTTGCACAGAAAAGTGAACTGAGCCGCCCTTCCCCCACCCCACCTCCCCCACTAAACCAGAGTGAGCTACCTGAGCGCTCACCGGGACAGCGAGTGAGTGGGGAGCGTCTCTGTCTGGGGGGGCACTCTAGGGTCCTTGGGATCTGGGGACTGCCAGGAAAAAACGTCTCAGGGCGCTTTCACTGGAGAAACCAGCGGACCGGGACTTGGGGCGGGCTGCGCTGATTATCTGGGCGGAGCTGAATACCTGGGCTCTGAGGCTGGGAAGAACTAGTCTGAAGCAACCTAAATTCACAGAAAAACCGCTCTTAGAACCCAGACCCCAGACCAAAAAGGAAAGGGAAATAAAACCACCAAAGGGATGGCTCACATGGCCCAAAATCAAGCCTCCAGGAAGAAAGGGAAAAAAGTGACTATTGAAAACTTTTATGGTGGAAGTACCCAAGGAAAAGAGGAGAATGAGGAGGAAATCCAAAAAAATTCAGAACACGCCTCCCAAAATGGAAACTATCAACAAGCTCTGGAAGATCTCAAACTGGAACTTATCCAAAAGATGGAAACCTTCTGGAAAGAAAAATGGGAGAAAGAGATCAGCTGTCTGACAGATAAGAATGCTCAATTGGAAAAAGAACTCGAAGCATCCAATAGAAGGGCAGACAAGGCTGAAAAGCAAATCCAGTCCCTAATGACCAGAATTAAGCACCTCGAAGAAAGTGAGATGATAAAACAGCAAGAATCAATAAAGCAAACCCAAACAATTAATGAATTGGAAGAAAACATAAAATATCTCACTGAGAAGGTCACGGACCTGGAGAACAGAGGAAGACGAGAAAATCTCCGTATCATCGGTCTCCCAGAAAAACCAGAGGTAAACAACAAATTGGATTTTATTCTAGAGGAGATTATAAAAGAAAATTTCCCCCACGTTCTGGAGCAAGGGGGCAAAATAGAAATAGAAAGGATTCATAGAACACCTTCTATACTAAATCCCCAAAAGACAACGCCTAGGAATGTAATTGCCAAATTCAAGAACTTCCAAGTAAAGGAGAAAATCCTACAAGAAGCCAAGAAGAAGAGCTTCAGATATAAGGGGGCTCCCATAAGGATCACACATGACTTAGCGGCTAACACACTAAGAGACCGCAAAGCATGGAACACGATATTTAGAAAGGCAAGAGAGCTGGGTCTCCAACCAAGAATCAACTACCCAGCAAAACTGACTATATACTTCCAGGGGAAAGTATGGGCATTCAACAAAATAGAAGATTTCCAAGCATTTGCTAAGAAAAGACCAGAGCTCTGTGGAAAGTTCGATATCCAAGCACAGAAAGCAAGAGAAACATGAAAAGGTAAATATGAAAGAAAGGGAAAAGGAGATAAATCTTATCTTTCTCTTTAAGTCAAACTCTCTTCTATAAGGACTACATTTACATCTAATTATATATATTAATATGTGGGAAAAATGTTTTGTGTAACTCTCATAAATTGTATCATCATAAGAGTAGTTAGAAGAAACATGCATAGGGAAAGATTGGGGAATCAAGAAGATTTGGGGAAAGTTGGGGCAAAAAAAGGAAAAGGGAGGGGGGAACCGTGATAATACTAAGATTAACTTCAAGAAATAGGGGGGGAATCAATAGAATAAACTTTCCCATATAAAGATACACATGGGAAGGGGAGGGGAAGAACTCTCATATGAGAAGGAGAGGAAGAGAGCGTGAAGTGGAATTACTTAAACCTTACTCTCAGTGAAATCAAATCTGAGAGGGAAGAACATCTAGATCCAGTGGGATCCTGAATTCTATCTTGTCCATTAGGGCAAGAAAGAAAGGAAAATTAAGGAGGGGGAGGGGGGAGGGAGTACAAAAAGGGAGGGAAGGAGAGGGGGGAGGGGAAGGGAGCATAAAAAGGGAGGGGCTAGAAAGGGAAGCATCTCAAGGGAGGGGACTAGGGGGACTGACCTAAAGTAAATCACTGGTTCAAAAGGAGAAAGCTAAAGAAGAAAGGTCAGAACTAGGGGAAGACATCAAAATGCCAGCGAATCCACAAATAACAATCATAACTTTGAACGTGAATGGGATGAACTCACCCATAAAACGCAGACAAATAGCAGATTGGATTAGAACACAAAACCCTACCATATGTTGTCTTCAAGAAACACATATGAGACGGGTTGACACTCACAAGGTTAGAATTAAAGGTTGGAGTAAGACCTTTTGGGCCTCAACCGATAGAAAGAAGGCAGGAGTTGCAATCATGATATCTGACAAAGCCAAAGTACAAATAGACCTGATCAAAAGGGATAGGGAAGGCAAATATATTCTGCTAAAAGGAAGTATAGACAATGAGGAAATATCACTAATCAACATGTATGCACCAAATGGTATAGCATCCAAATTTTTAATAGAGAAACTAGGAGAATTTAAGGAGGAATTAGACAGTAAAACCATATTAGTGGGAGACTTGAACCAACCACTATCAAATTTAGATAAATCAAATCAAAAAATAAATAAGAAAGAGGTAAAAGAGGTGAATGAAATCTTAGAAAAATTAGAATTAATAGACATATGGAGAAAAATAAATAGGGACAAAAAAGAATACACCTTCTTTTCAGCACCACATGGCACATTCACAAAAATAGATCATACACTAGGTCATAGAAACATGGCACTTAAATGCAGAAAAGCAGAAATATTAACTGCAGCCTTTTCAGATCACAAGGCAATTAAAATATTGATCGGCAAGGGTACATGGAGACCCAAATCAAAAATTAATTGGAAATTAAATAACATGATACTCCAAAATCGGATAGTTAAAGAAGAAATCATAGAAACAATTAACAATTTCGTTGAAGAAAATGACAACGGCGAAACATCCTTTCAAACCTTATGGGATGCAGCCAAGGCAGTACTTAGAGGAAAATTCATATCCCTGAGTGCATATATTAACAAATTAGGGAGGACAGAGACCAAGGAATTGGAAATGCAAATAAAAAAACTTGAGAATGAACAAATTAAAAACCCCCAGAAGAAAACCATACTAGAGATCCTAAAAATTAAGGGAGAAATTAATAAAATAGAAAGTGACAGAACTATTGAGCTAATAAACAAGACTAGAAGCTGGTACTTTGAAAAAACAGACAAAATAGACAAAGTACTGGTTAATTTAATTAAAAAAAGGAAAGAAGAAAGGCAAATTAATAGCATCAAGGATGAAAAGGGGGATCTCACCTCAAATGAAGAGGAAATTAAGGCAATCATTAAAAACTACTTTGCCCAACTATATGGCAATAAATATACCAATCTAGGTGATATGGATGAATATTTACAAAAATATAAATTGCCTAGACTAACAGAAGAAGAAATAGTTTTCTTAAATAATCCCATATCAGAAATTGAAATCCATCAAGCCATCAAAGAACTGCCTAAGAAAAAATCCCCAGGGCCTGATGGATTCACCAGTGAATTCTATCAAACATTCAGAGAACAGTTAACCCCAATATTATACAAACTATTTGACATAATAAGCAAAGAGGGAGTCCTACCAAACTCCTTTTATGACACAAGCATGGTACTAATTCCAAAGCCAGGCAGGCCAAAAACAGAGAAAGAAAACTATAGGCCAATCTCCCTAATGAATATAGATGCAAAAATCTTAAATAGGATACTAGCAAAAAGACTCCAGCAAGTGATTAGAAGGGTCATCCACCATGATCAAGTAGGATTCATACCAGGGATGCAGGGCTGGTTCAACATTAGGAAAACTATCCACATAATTGACCACATCAACAAGCAAACCAACAAGAATCACATGATTATCTCAATAGATGCAGAAAAAGCCTTTGATAAAATACAACACCCATTCCTACTAAAAACACTAGAAAGCATAGGAATAGAAGGGTCATTCCTAAAAATAATAAACAGTATATATCTAAAACCATCAGCTAGTATCATCTGCAATGGGGATAAACTAAATCCATTCCCATTAAGATCAGGAGTGAAACAAGGATGCCCATTATCACCTCTATTATTTGACATTGTATTAGAAACACTAGCAGTAGCAATTAGAGAAGAAAAAGAAATTGAAGGCATCAAAATAGGCAAGGAGGAGACCAAATTATCACTCTTTGCAGATGACATGATGGTCTACTTAAAGAATCCTAGAGACTCAACCAAAAAGCTAATTGAAATAATCAACAACTTTAGCAAAGTTGCAGGATACAAAATAAACCCACATAAGTCATCAGCATTTCTATATAATTCCAACACAGCTCAGCAGCAAGAACTAGAAAGAGAAATCCCATTCAAAATTACCCAAGACAAAATAAAATACTTAGGAATCTATCTCCCGAGACAAACACAGGATCTATATGAACACAACTACAAAACACTTTCCACACAACTAAAACTAGACTTGAACAATTGGAAGAACATTAACTGCTCATGGGTAGGACGAGCCAATATAATAAAAATGACCATCCTACCCAAACTCATCTATCTATTTAGTGCCATACCCATGGAACTTCCAAAAATTTTTTTTACTGATTTAGAAAAAAACATAACAAAGTTCATTTGGAAGAACAAAAGATCAAGGATACCCAGGGAATTAATGAAAAAAAATACAAAGGAAGGGGGTCTTGCAGTCCCAGATCTCAGACTATATTATAAAGCAGCGGTCATCAAAACAATTTGGTACTGGCTAAGAGACAGAAAGGAGGATCAGTGGAATAGACTGGGGGCAAGCAACCTCAGCAAGACAGTATATGACAAACCCAAAGATCCCAGCTTTTGGGACAAAAATCCACTATTTCATAAAAACTGTTGGGAAAATTGGAGGACAGTGTGGGAAAGATTAGGCTTAGATCAACACCTCACACCCTACACCAAGATAAATTCAAAATGGATGAAAGACTTGAACATAAAGAAGGAAACTATAAGAAAATTAGGCGAACACAGAATAGTATACATGTCAGACCTTTGGGAAGGGAAATACTTCAAAACCAAGCAAGAATTAGAAAGAATTACAAAATGCAAAATAAATAATCTGGATTACATCAAATTAAAAAGTTTTTGTACAAACAAAACCAATGTAACCAAAATCAGAAGGGTAGCAACAAATTGGGAAACAATCTTCATAAAAACCTCTGACAAGGGTTTAATTACTCAAATTTATAAAGAACTAAATCAATTGTACAAAAAATCAAGCCATTCTCCAATTGACAAATGGGCAAGGGACATGAACAGGCAATTCTCAGCCAAAGAAATCAAAACTATTAATAAGCACATGAAAAAGTGCTCTACATCTCTTATAATCAGAGAGATGCAAATCAAAACAACTCTGAGGTATCATCTCACACCTAGCAGATTGGCTAACATGACAGCTATGCAAAGTAATGAATGCTGGAGGGGATGTGGCAAAGTGGGGACATTAATTCATTGCTGGTGGAGTTGTGAATTGATCCAACCATTCTGGAGGGCAATTTGGAACTATGTCCAAAGGGTGATAAAAGACTGTCTGCCCTTTGATCCAGCCATAGCACTGCTGGGCTTGTACCCCAAAGAGATAATGGACAAAAAGACTTGTACAAAAATATTCATAGCTGCGCTCTTTGTGGTGGCCAAAAATTGGAAAATGAGGGGATGCCCCTCAATTGGGGAATGGCTGAACAAATTGTGGTATATGTTGGTGATGGAATACTATTGTGCTAAAAGGAATAATAAAGTGGAGAAGTTCCATGGAGACTGGAACAAGCTCCAGGAAGTAATGCAGAGCGAGAGGAGCAGAACCAGGAAAACATTGTACACAGAGACTGATACATTGTGGTACAATCGAAGGTGATGGACTTCTCCATTAGTATCAATGCAATCCCTGAACAATCTGCAGGGATCTAAAAAAAAAATACTACCCACAAGCAGAGGATAAACTGTAGGAGTAAAAACACCGCTGAAAAGCAACTGCTTGACTACAGGGTTGGAGGAGATAAGACTGAGGAGAGACTCTAAATGAACACTATAATGCAAACTCCAACAACAGGGAAATGGGTTCGAGTCAAGAACACATGTGATAACCAGTGGAATCATGCGTCGACTATGGGAGAGGGAAAGGGGGGGGGGGTAGGGGAGGGGAGGAAAAGAAAACTATCTTTGTTTCTAGTGAATAATGTATGAAAACGACCAAATAAAATAATATTAAAATTAAAAAAAAAAAGAATCTATGTTACATTACATAATCTCAATTCAGCCCTCACTGCAATAATACAACCCTTTTATACCTAAAGCCAATTCTTTCTAGTTCCTATCCAAAGACTTAATCAAGAGCTTTTGAGACATTAAGAACAAGTAAGGTCACCTGATACTTCTAATCATCAACTTAGTAATTAAACAATTCCCTTCCTTCTGCTTTTCATGTTATACTTTCTTTTGTTAATTTTTTTTTTAAAAAAAAAACACACTTTCAACAACAGCTGGCTTCTATCTTCTCTAGCTAATCACATATAAAAAGAAAACACCATTTTCATTATCATAATCATTTCCAAGGCAGACATAAAAATGCCAATGCTATAAGACTATAACCTTTTTATGAAGTCAGATCAGAAGTAGCCAGCCTTCAGGGAAAATAGTTATCCCAAGCATTAGAGAAAGATTAGCCACAGAAGTTGTATTTACAGTATCTGCTTCTGATACATTCAGTTACTTACTAATTCAAAGTTTTTCTTTTAGAATAATACTTGATGGATTCTCAACCTTTACCCTTTTTTCCACTCTTAGTATTCTCAAGAACTTGAACCCTAACTTAAAAGTTCCTTTCTTTTTTTCTTGGTCACTTCTAAGGGGGAAGCAAGGGGACCTATTAGTTATTATTATTTATTATTATTATATTATTATTATTATTATATATTACAATATATTATATTATTATTATAATATTAGGGCCATATTAGTTGTGTGATTATGTGCCTCAGTTTCCTCTCCCGCAAACTGAGGATAACAAAAGAACCTACTTCATAAAGTTGTTGTGAGAATCAAATGTATTAACATATATATAACATGGACTTGTCAGGATCATTTTGTCCTGAGGAATGACTTTGTATTTCCATTTGGTTTGCCCTGGTAGTGGCAAGGACCCATAAGGCAGTTTCAGTTGCCCATTGGAATAAGGGATCCAGAAATAACTGCTTAGACCTCTTTGAGGAATGACTTAGGATAGAGACACGTCTGAAGAATTTTGATGTGCCCTGTGCAGAAACAGACACTTTTTGGGCAATCCCTAGTTGGATAGCCTTATGCTTGATTAAATCACTAAAAGAATTTCTACCCAGGAAAATTTTCTAATTTAAGAAAGGAGCAAGGTTAAGTTGACCCTATGTCCCAAATTCCTGTAGGGAGAGTTCCATGTAATTTGGAAAGCTCAGTGTGGACTAGATTTCTGTTTAAGAAAGCAGTTTTCTTTATCTTTGTTCTTTCTTTGGCTTGCAGTCTCAAAAGGGTCCTCATAAGCTAAGTGAGCAGAAATATTAGGTAAACGTTGTAAGGTGCTTCTTATGTTATTAGCTTATTATATATTATATTATATATTATATATTCCCCAGGAACTTTATGAAATGTTCCTTGTATTGTGAATCTGAAAAATTTTGTATTTGGAGACAACTGTAATTATTGTATCTATATTTGAATTTGCATGTGACCAAACATATTTTAGGACTTCAGGGCATTAAAAAAAAGTGAAAGGACATTGTTCTGGAAGGAACAGTTCTGAAATTGAAACAAGGATTTATAGGCACCCCTACCTATTTGGAGATGGCAAATTTCAAATCAGAGGAAAAATGTGTAACCAGTTCAGGTGTGCCCAGTTCAATTAACATGGAGATTCCTTTGGGGGACCTTTGGAGTAAATTCAGATTACCTAATCCCCTACCACACAGTTGGGAGTAGCCTCCTTTGATAAGCTCCCTATGCCTTTAAAACTGATAAGACTAGACTTTTGGGTAAGCATGGTGGCAGTCTAGCCATGGAACACTTCCTCTTCCCAGCACTCACCAAAATAGACTACCTCAAAAGACCATAAAAAACATTTTCAGAAGAACGGAGGACCTCAGATACTTCCCAGCTGTGTGACCCTGGGCAAGTCACTTGACCCCCATTGCCAGCCCTTACCACTCTTCTGCCTTGGAGCCAATACACAGTATTGACTCCAAGACAGAAGGTAAGGGTTTAAAAAAAAAAAGAACGGAGGAACTCTACAGTAGGGTGCAGCATTGAAGGTATGTAGGGTTTGGACATTTCCACAATATAAGAGGGTGCAAAAGCACCCACCCAAATGTGAGCCAATCTACCTTCCCCCACCTCACCTATGGAGCCAGAGTCAGAGCCAGTGAGCGCCAGAATCAGCAAGTGAGCAAGGGGGACCGCTAGAGTGAGCAAGGGACACCTCTAGGTCTTTGGGAGCTTACTAGGACCACCTGGGACCTACCCCTGAGAGCAGTTACACCGGAAACCCCAGTGCAATGGGGAGCACAAACCATGGGCGCTCTCATGAACAGTGGAGGCTGCAGAGATTCGAGAGCTTGCCTCAGGCAAAAACCTTGCTCCTTAACTCCATAAACAGAGAACCTGCCCATCTCACTCAAATTTCTGACTAAAAAGGGAAGGAAAAACCACCACAGTGATGGCTAATTGTGCCCAGGTCCAACAAACACCCTCTAAGAAAAATAGGAAGAAGGCATTGACCCTGGAAAATTTTTAAAGAGGGAAAACCCAGGCTACAGGGGAAATAGGGGAAGAAATGCAAACAGAATCAAAACTTTCCAAAAAAAATGGAAATTGTCCACAAGCTCTGGAAGAATCCAAATTGGAGATTATCAAAAAGATGGAAGCCTTCTGGCAAGAAAAGTGGGAAATAATTCAAAGAGAAAACAACCGTCTACAGGACAAGAACTCCCAATTGAAGAAAAATCTGGAAGCCACAAAAAGCAGGATAGACCAAACTGAAAAGGAAAACCAGTCTTTAAAGACCAGAATTAGGCAACTGGAAGACCATGATCTTGCAAAACAGCAAGAATTAATAAAGCAAAGTCAAAAGACTGAAAAAATAGAAGAAAACATAAAATATCTCACTGACAAGGTGACAGATCAGGAAAACAGAGGATGGAGAGCCAATTTGAGAATCATTGGTCTACCTGAAAAGTCAGAAATAAACAGAAATCTTGACATCATAACACAAGAAATCATCCAAGAAAATTGCCCTGATGTTCTTGAACAAGGAGGAAAAATAGACATTGAAAGAGTTCAAAGAACACCCTCTACACAAACCCCCCCCCCAAAAAAAACTCCAAGAAATGTAATTGCTAAATTCCAGAGCTTTCAAGCTAAGGAGAAAAATCTAAAAGAAGCCAAAAAGAGGCAATTCAGATACCAAGGAGCACCAATCAGGATCACACAAAACCTGGCAGCTTCCACACTAAAGGACCACAAGGCCAGGAACACAATATTGAGAAAGGCAAGAGAACTAGGTCTTCAACCAAGAATTACCTATCCATCAAAACTGACTATATACTTCCAGGAGAAAGTATGGGCATTCAACAAAATAGGAGATTTCCAAGTATTAGTAAAAAAAAGAACAGAACTAAGTGGAAAATTTGATATCCAAACACAAAGATCAAGAGAAACATGAAAAGGTAAATATTAAAGAGAGGGGAAAGTAGAAAAATGTCTGGTTTTTTAACTCAAACTCTCTACTTTAAGGGCTACAATTAGATCAAATTATATATATATATATATATATATATATATATATATATATATATATATATATATATATATATATATGAGGAAATGTTATTTGTAACTCTCAAAAATTATATTCATTATTAGAATAATTAGAAGAATCACTCATAGGAAAAGATTGGGGCATTAAGGGCTATAAGATGATATGCAAAAAAGAAAAAGGATTGGGTCGGGGGAATTGATGATGGTACCAAGAGTTACTTGAAGAAATAAAATAAATTGAATAATCTTTTTCACACAAAGATACACATGGGAAGGGGAGGGAAAGAATACTCTTATAAGAAGGAGAGGAAGAGAGTGCTAATAGGTAATACTTAAATCTTACTCTCAGTGAAATCAACTCTGAGAGGGAAGACCAGCTAGATCCATTGGGATCATGAGTTCTATCTTATCCTACAGGGTAAGAGAGAAGGGGAAACTAAGTGACAGGGTATGCGGGGGAATCCAAAAAGGGAGGGAAGGAGAGGGGGGAAGGGAACTTAACAGACCCTAAAAAAAGGGGAACAAAAAGGGAGGGACCAAAAAGGGAAGCATATCAAGGGAGGGGATTAGGGGGATTGAATAAAAGTAAACCACTGGTTTAAAAGAATATAGCAAAAGAAGAAAGGTCAGAACTAGGAGAGGATATCAAAATGCTAGGGATTCATAAGTGACAATCATAACTTTGAACGTGAATGGGATGAACTCACCCATAAAATGTAGATGAATAGGAAGGTGGATTCAAACCGCAAATCCTACCATATGTTGTCTACAAGAAACACACTTGAGGCGGGTAGACACTCACAAGGTCAGAATTAAAGGTTGGAGCAAGACCTATTGGGCCTCAACTGATAGAAAGAAGGCAGGAGTTGCAATCATGTTATCTGACAAAGCCAAAGTAAAAATAGACCTGATTAAAAGGGATAGGGAAGGTAAATACATCCTAATAAAAGGGAGTATAGACAATGAGGAAATATCACTAATCAACATGTATGCACCAAATGATATAGAACCCAAATTTCTAATGGAGAAACTAGTAGAATTGAAGGAGGAAATAGATAGTAAAACTATACTAGTAGGAGACCTGAACCTACCATTATCAAATTTAGATAAATCAAATCAAAAACTAAATAAAAAAGAGATATAAGAAGGGAATGAAATCTTAGAAAAATTAGAGTTAATAGATATATGGAGAAAAATAAATAGGGACACAAAGGAATATACTTTCATTTCAGCAGCACATGGTATATTCACAAAGACCATATATTAGGTCATAAAAACATAGTACACAAATGCAGAAAAGCAGAAATAATAAAAGCAACCTTTTCAGATCATAATGCAATAAAAATAATGATCAGTAAGAGTACATGGAGAACCAAATCAAGAATAAATTAGAAATTAAATACTATGATTCTCCAAAATCAGTTAGTTAGAGAACAAATCATAGAAACAATTAATAATTTTATCGAAGAAAATGACTATGACGAGACATCCTTTCAAACTTTATGGGATGTAGACAAAGCAGTACTCAGGGGAAAATTTATATCCTTGAGTGCATATATTAACAAATTAGGGAGGGCAGAAATCAATGAATTGGATATGCAAATCAAAAAACTTGAAAGCAAACAAATTAAAAAACCCCAGAAGAAAACCAAATTAGAGATCCTAAAAATTAAGGGAGAAATTAATAAAATTGAAAGTGATAGAACTAGTGAACTAATAAATAAGACTAGAAGCTGGTATTTTGAAAAAAACAAACAAAATAGGCAAACTACTGGTCAACCTAATTAAAAAAAGGAAAGAAGAAAACCAAATTAACAGTATCATAGACAAAAAGGGAGAACTCACCTCCAATGAAGAGGAAATTAAAGCAATCATTAAAAACTACTATGCCCAATTATGTGGCAATAAATATGCCAATCTAGATGATATGGATAAATATTAACAAAAATATATATTGCCTAGATTAACAGAAGAAGAAATAGAATTCTTAAATAATCCCATATCAGAAAATGAAATCCAACATGCCATCAAAGAACTTCCTAAGAAAAAATCCCCAGGGCCTAATGGATTCACAAGTGAATTCTATCAAACATTCAAAGAACAGTTAATCCCGATACTATATAAACTATTTGAAATAATAAGTAAAGAGGGAGTTCTACCAAATTCCTTTGATGACACAAATATGGTACTGATTCCAAAGCCAAGCAGGTCAAAAATGGAGAAAGAAAACTACAGACGAATCTCCTTAATGAACATAGATGCAAAAATTTTAAATACAATACTAGCAAAAAAGACTCCCCCAAGTGATCAGGAAGGTTATTCACTATGATCAGGTAGGATTTATACCAGTAATGGAAGGATGGTTCAGTATCAGGAAAACCATTCACATAACTGACATATCAACAAGCAAACCAACAAAAATCACATGAATATCTCAATAGACGCAAAAAAAAAAAGGCTTTGACAAAATACAACACTCATTCCTATTGAAAACACTAGAAAGCATAGGAATCAAAGGGTCTTTCCTAAAAATAATAAACAGTATCCATCTAAAACAATCAGCCAACATCTGCAATGGGGATAAACTATATGCATGCCCAATAAGATCAGGAGTGAAACAATTATCACCTCTATTATAATTTAACATTGTACTAGAAACACTAGCAGTAGCAATTAGAGAAGAAAAAAAATTGAAGGTTTTTAAATTGGCAATGAAGAGACCAAGCTATCACTCTTTGCGGATGATATGGTAGTCTACTTAAAGAATCCTAGAGAATCAACTAAAAAGCTAGTCAAAATAATCAACAACTTTAGCAAAGTTGCAGGATACAAAATAAACCCACATAAGTCATCAGCATTTCTATATACCTCCAACATATCTCAGGAGCAGGAATTAGAAAGAGAAATTCCATTCAAAATCACCTTAGACAATATAAAATACTTGGGAATCTATCTGCCAAGACAAACACAGGAACTATATGAACACAACTAAAAAACACTTTCCACACAACTAAAACTAGATCTGAACAATTGGAAAAATATTAACTGCTCATGGGTAGGACAAGCTAACATAATAAAAATGACCATCCTACCCAAACTTATTTATCTAGTGCCATACCCATCGAACTCCCAAAATACTTTTTTACTGAATTAGAAAAAAAACATAACAAAATTCATTTGGAAGATCAAGGATACCCAGGGAAATCATGAAAAAAAAAAATACAAGGGAAGGTGGCCTTGCAGTACCAGATTTCAAACTATATCATGAAGCAGTGGTCATCAAAACAATTTGGTACTGGCTAAGAGACAGAAAGGAGGATCAGTGGAATAGATTTGGGGCAAGTGACCTCAGGAAAACAGTCTATGACAAGCCCAAAGACCCCAGCTTTGGGGGCAAAAATCCACTATTCAACAAAAACTGCTGGGAAAATTGGAAGACAGTGTGGGAGAGATTAGGCTTGGATAAACACCTCACACCCTACACCAAGATAAACTCAGAATGGGTGAATGACTTGAACATAAAGAAGGAAACTATAAGTAAATTATGTGAACACAGAATAGTATACATGTCAGATCTTTGGGAAGGGAAAGATTTTTAAAACCAAGCAAGACTTAGAAAGAGTCACAAAATGTATAATAAATAATTTTGACTACATCAAATTAAAAAGGTTTGTACAAACAAAACCAATGTAACCAAAATTAGAAGGGAAATAACAAACTGGGAAACAATCTTCATAACAAAAACCTCTGACAAAGGTCTAATTACTCAAATTTACAAAGAGCTAAATCAATTGCACAAAAAATCAAGCCATTCTCCAATTGATAAATGGGCAAGGGACATGAATAGGCAATTTTCAGTCAAAGAAATCAAAACCATTAATAAGCACATGAAAAAGTGTTCTAAATCTCTGATAATCAGAGAGATGCAAATCAAAACAACTCTGAGGTATCACCTCACACCTAGCAGATTGGCTAACATGTCAGCAAAGGAAAGTAATGAATGTTGGTGGGGATGTGACAAAGTTGGGACATTAATGCATTGCTGGTGGAGTTGCAAATTAATCCAACCATTCTGGAGGGCAATTTGGAACTATGCCCAAAGGGTGATAAAAGATTGCCTTTTGATCCAGCCATAGCACTGCTGGGTCTGTACCCCAAAGAGATAATAAGGAAAAATACATGTACAAGAATATTCATAACTGCATTCTTTGTGGTGGCAAAAAATTGGAAAATGAGGGGATGCCCTTCAATTAGGGAATAGCTGATCAAATTGTGGTATATGGTGGTGATGGAATACTATTGTGCTCAAAGGAATAATAAAATGGAGGAATTCCATGGGAACTGGAACAACCTCCAGGAAGTGATGCAGACCAAAAGGAGCAAAACCAGGAGAACAATGTACACAGAGATTGATATACACTGTGGTACAATCGAATGAAATGGACTCCTCCATTAGTGGTAATGCATTGATCTTGAACAATCTGGAGGGATATTGGAGAAAAAACACTATCCATATGCAGAGGAAAAACTGTGGGAGTAAAAACACCAAAGAAAAACAATTGCTTAATGACATGACTTGAAGGGGTTATGACTGGGGATGTAGACTGTGAATATCCTAGTGCAAATACCAACAACATGGAAATGGGTTTTGATCAAGGACACATGCAATACCCAGTGGAATTGGGCATCAGCTATGGGAGAGGTTAGGGGAGGGGAGGGAGGAATAGAAAATGATTTTTGTAACCAAGGAATAATGTTTGAAATTTACCAAATTAAAAAAATATATCAAAAAATAACTGATATTTTTTGAGCCATTCTATCTTTTTCTTCTGCTCTTTTTGACTACTCCAATCTGCTGTGTCCAAAGGGCAAATGTCATAGTTTATTCATAGCATGAGCACCAAGAATGGAACTGGTGAAAGGAGAAATACTTCCTTCCCCTACTCTCCCTCCCTTTTAAACCCCTCCAAGAAATGAGCCTGGAGCTGTGTGTTCCTCAGTTTCATGTGCCTGAGGTGATCCTCACTATATCTGGGACTTAGTGTCATAATAGCCTTGGGGTCAGGATTGCAGGCAGGGTGGTGCAGTCAAGTGAATCTGTCATGGAAGTCCTGCTCTCTGAGAACTAAATTAATCTGAGAACTTAATCCCCTTCCCATGCTCAAGAGTCTGAGGAGGCTTGGGGAAGTAGATTATGCTTCCCACAAGTTAAAGGAATATATTTGCATATGTGTGATTGGACCTTTGAATATTTTCTTGTAAAAGCTAATCCAGGTTGTTAGTGGCTAAATGAAACAAGAGTATAAGGGACCTCCATTCCCTACAATTATGGTGACTGGAAAATTTTCCAAAGAACCCCTATACCCCTAAGACACCCTAGACCTCCCCAAGTACTGGAGAACACTGGGGGAGGGGGGAAATGAAGAAATGTAACATACCTGGCCTTCAAGCAGTAGGAACCAAGGTAATCTGTGTTATACACATAAAGAGCTTTGCAAATCTTAAATGGCTACAAAATAGCTAGCTAGTATTATTTACAACCAGACTAGTTTAGCAAATAAGATGTTCAGAAGTCCCATGAAGTAGCATTTTTCAAGATAATCAAATTGTGAGCCAATGAATCTGATCAATTTCCATTAGAGAGTAAAATAAGCAATATCAAAAATCTGCCTACTAAGCTAGTTGTTCAAATTCCCATGCAAAATCACTTCTTAACTTGTCTAGAAACGTTTTATTTTTTTTAATTTTGCTTCAGGTTCCAAATACACTCTGTATCCCTATTCCAAAAGAGGTCTGATCCTTCCTTCAAAACTTAATCTACTTGAAAAGGAAAAGTAGACAAAGAGGCTAGCCTAAAAAAGCCTCTCTCATAGTAGAAAAAATAAGTACACAAATTTTACCCCCAAAACTCTTTCAACTTGGATATATGCCATCCTTAGTCATGCACAGCTGGTGTTTGCTCGATAAAGTACTCTGTTCATAAAACAAGCAATCTCTATCCTATTATCGCTGGCATCTATTAATTTTCAAGTTGTTTCTCCTATGAAACATTGTCTCTGATCATGTAGCCTTTGTAAATAGCCATTCCAGTAAGGACTCAAAGCATCCCGGCACAAGGATCAAAAATTTTTAGCATGTTCCTGGAGAAATACTCCTCCTACGTTAAAAAAAAAATGAAATCAACTATCAAAATTAAAATGTAATAAAATTCTGAAAGCTATGTCCTAAATTGTATGCCTTTAATGGAACTATTGTTTAGAACTAATTTATTGCCTATCGCAGAGTAGCAACAGCAATTGTTATAAGTCTGCATTCCCAAATCTTCTTACTTCCTAAAAATTCTGTACATAACATCTTCCATTTTCATTTGGCACCAGTAAGTCTCATGGGCATAAAGAAAAAAAATTCTTTTAAACAAACAAGGTGAATCTCAATTATCTGGGCTTCCATATCTCCTCCAGTTCCAGTATACCTTTGAAAATAGTGTAGGGTCTGGCCATACTTTTATCCAGCTATGTAAAACTTCTCCCACAAGCCTTCCTCCTTTATTTTTTCCAAGTCACCCACTATACAATTACCATGGGAACTGACTATGTGTTGACTTCTTAAAGACCTCTACAGATTCAGAGTTTTATCTGACCCCAGCTATATTTGATTTATAACAAAGCTTAGGTCACTTAGGGGTAGGCTATTAGGTCTTTAATATACTAATGTTTAATCATTCTAATTGCCTAGAGTTCTCTTTCCTCCTTCTAGCCCTGGCTCCACTATCTCTACTATTCAGCACTGGGCAAGGGTCTGATAAAATAGAAGTACTACCTATATTAACCTGCCAGTTCCACTCTCAGCTTTAAGCAGTTAAATGAAACTGTGAGCATTTGTTATTTTGCTGCATGCAGGAACTCGGAGGCCAATTGGCAAATGTCAGTGAATTAATAAGTTAAATCACCTTTGGATCTATTTTCTGCCAAAAATTTCCTACCTACCAATGTAACAATAATTTCAATACAAAAACAACATATAGAATTTTACTCACTATCAGAAAAAGCATTCTCATTAAAGCTTTCTAGGCCATGACAAAACTTTTCACATAATCTTCTAGGGGAAAAAAAATGGCATAATGTAAATTGTTTTCTTTTAGACCCTTCCCTTCTGTCCTAGAAATAAGTCTATGACAAAAGGGTAAAGACTAAGTTAAATGACTTGCCCAGAGTCACAAAGTTAGGAAGTGTCTGAGATCACATTTGAACCCAGGTTCTCCAAACTCCAAGCCTGGTACTGTGCCACCTAGCTACCCCTATATAAAATGTTTCATACAGAATACTAGAAAACATAAGATTTTTATCTTAATCGGGCTATTATTATTCAGCATTATTGGACAGACAGCTGGAATAGAAGAAGCTTGGATTTCAGATCAGAGAAGCAGGGTCCAAATTCTAGTTCTGTTAAACCCTGTAAGGATGACTTGGGACAAGTTCCTTCATCTCTCTAGGTCTGTTTCCCCCTCTGTCAAATGACAGTGTGAGACTAAGCTATCTTCCAGCTCTAAATTACATGCTGACCATGTCACCAAGTAGAACAGAGCTACCTAAACCAAAATGGCCATATGGTAGAGGAGCTATGAATGAAATTTTAATCAGGGGAGGGAGGGAAGGAAGGAAGGAGGGAAGGAGGGAAGGAGGGAGGGAGGGAGGGAGAGAAATAGGGAAGGAAGGAAGAAGGGAAGGAGGGAGGGAGGGAAGGAGGGAAGGAGGGAGGGAGGGAGAAAGGAAGGAAGTCCTTACCCCCAAGAAGTTTATATCCTAATAGAGGAAAATAACACATTAAAAGAGAGTCAAAAATGGCAGGAGTAGGGAGAGAGGTAAAAGTCCTGAGAATTAGGAATGGAACCAGGTTAGGTACTTCCTCAAATGGAGATTCAAGGCAGGAACTCACAAATGGGAAAGGGAGTTCTACAGGTATATGGGCATCTCCAAGATGAGAAGGCAATTAAGAAAGAAAGGGAATGATCTAGAGCAGTGAAGGTGAACCTTTTAGAGACCAACTGCCCAAACTGTACCCTCCCGCCATATGTGAGCTCCCCACCTTACCACAGACAGGGGAGGGAGGAAGTACTCCCATTGGAATGCTGGGCAAAGGGGTGGGTCATGTCCTCGGGTACCCATGGAGAGGGGGAGGGGAGCAGTTGTGCCATAGGTTTGCCAACACGAGTCTAGAGTATCAGGACCCACCATCAGCACAAATGAGTTCTGGAGCAAAAGCTATTTTTGATAGATTTCAAGAAGTTCCATTGACTTCCAACTCTATTCAGACAAAACCTCACTTCACTATATGCAAAGAATTCTATGTACTTCAAGGTTCACTTAACCACAACCAAATTCAACAATTGAAGATACGTAATGACTTATAAAGCTATACCCTTAAATACTACACCTAGAAAATCTTCAGGTCAATATCCATTTCCAACTAAAGAAATAACTGACTAAAGAAACAAGATGTATCAATGTATCAAGGTTGCTGACTTTTTTTCTTTTTCCTTATTCTTTTAAAACATTTTTTATTATAAGGGATGGTTCTCTAAGAAAGAGGGACAAAAGGCAAGAAGAGAAATATAGGTAAGGTGAAAGTAAATGATATCAATAAAAATCCTGAAAAACTAAAAACAGCTAAAAAAATTAAGGCACTGCATCAAAACAGCCAAGATGGAAATAGTTTTGGAAGGGTTGTAAGAATGTATACCCACTATAAGAAAACTTCTTTGGTTGAGCTGTGAATTGATCCCACCTATCTGGAAAACTATTTGGAGTTAACTGAGATAAGTTACTAAACTATTCATATCCTTTGAGTCTGCAATGTCACTACTAGCTATATCCCCCATGAAGGTCACTAAAGTAAACAAAGGTCCCATATGAATCAAATAATAGCATTCATATCCTTCTTCTCATTCATGGAGTCACCATTCTACCTCAGACCCTTGTCACTTCTAGACTATGCTACTACAATAACATCTTAATCTGCCACCCTGCTTCTCCTTCCAATCCATTCTCCATAACATTATCAAAATGCTCTTCCTAAAACAAAGGTCTCACTTTATCATTCCCCTACTCAAGAATCTTCAATGGTTTTCTATTGCTTCTAGGTTAAAATATAAATTTCTCACCTGGACATAGAGTCTTTCTAGTATGGCTCCAATGTATCTATCTGCTCATAATTATTTCACTCATTCCTTTATACACACACACACACACACATATATACATACACACAAATGTTCAAGACAAAAAAAAGTCTACTATTGTTCTTTAAACTTAATATTCCATATCTTTCCTCTGGGTCTTTACAGAGGCTGTCCTTCCTGCTTGGAATATACTCCTTCCTCACCTCTTCCTCATAAGATTACCCATGAAAAACTGGATGAGATCTCAAAAACTATTTAATACAGTCTAACCCCCTTCATTTCACAAATGAAGGAAATGAAGCCTGGAGGATCTAAATGATCTTGACATCATGCAACTTTATGATCCTTAGCTTCCCCTCAAGACTCAACTCATTTTATACACAATAAGTGCTTAGTAAATGTCTGTTAAGTTAAACTGAACTGCAGGACATTATGTGGAAACCAAAAAATGGAAATAAAATGAGTGCCCATGAATTAGGAACTGGCCGAACAAGTCGTGGTAAAGGAATAAAGCAATATTACTACAGAAAAAAAGAATGATGAATATAAAAAATTAGGAGAAACATGGGAAAACTTGCTAAAGCTGATAGTAAGGAAAACAGAGCTAAAACGTCAATATCCAAAGACTATAATAAAGTCAAAGATGGCAGAACTAAAAGACAATAGAATTCAACTTGTGTGCTATATGACATTAGAGCACATATCCTTCTTTCTAGTAAGAAATGGTTAGGGCCATTTGTAGGCTCCCTCAGAACCAGTCCTACTTCCTTCTAATCAGCCATCATTACTAAGGATAGCCAAAATCCTAGGCACTGTGAAATGGCTAGATATCAAAAATAGATATGATTTTATCAGTGAAGATGACATTTAAGAAGATACATGTCCATCTACTTTACTGCTGTTCTCTAAGGACCATGAGATCTTTCCATTTGAAATCTCTCTTATGTATTACCCCTATTCTCAGAACCACCACCACTAGAGAGCAGAAATTGTCTCTGATTTCTGTATATCCCCAGTGCTTTGAACATAAGAGATCAAGAAGTACTTTTTTTTTTCATTAATAAGACTGTAGATTAGAGTTATAAGGAACCTGAAGAGGTCATCTAGTTTAACCCCTTTATTTTATAGGTGAAGAAACTTAGTCCCCAAGAAGTGAATACCTTTGCTCAATACCATAAAACTATCTAATGGCAGACTCAGGGCCTCACCTCACATCCTGTGATTCCAAATCCATCCTTCTGCATCACCCAATCAGCCACACTCATGAATTATAAGAAAACACTGTATATATAATCAATGCTCTCCATTATGTGAGACTGTTTTACTTAAGCACTGGGGATGGGGGTCATGGGAAAATGGGGAATGAAGGGGCTATTGGGAGGATAATTGGCATATCAAAACAAAAATGTATTCATTTTTTTAAATAAGGTATTCATGCTTTTTTTTATTCACTTCAGACTTTCTACTTTCTTTAAAGTAACCATAGGATTATTTGGGATTTTCAAATAATTAGAAAAAAGCCAAGGTCTTTTGGAAAAGAGAGCAAAAAAGAAATGGAAAATCTGCCTGAAATGGTTCCTTAGGAAAAAAGACTAAAGCATCATGTATTTCATGCATCAATTTATTTTCTGTGTAACCAGCTGATTTAGTTAGTTTGGCATAGCATTTGAGAAATAGAGAGAAAGACAGGTTCAAGTCTTTGATTGCTTTATTCTGCTTTTTTACACAATCAATAAACAAGAACTCTCTAAAAGTGTCCTCTCCTTTCATCTGAGCCCTCTACAACCCCTTTCTGCTCAGCAGCAATGACCCCTTGCCCTTTCACACAGTACAACTGCCAGAAGTGAACAGCTCTCACATGTTCCCTACAAGAAACAAGCAAACTAGAATTAAAGCAATGATGTGAAATGTTTTGGTCCAAAGATATTCCCCTTTAAATACTACAGACAAAATTGTTCTCATCTCAAGTTCAGTCTTAAAAGTTTTTCATCTATTCAAATGAAGGGTTTAAAGTCTTACACTTTTCCTTTTTCATAAAATTTTGTAGTCCATGGGTTTTAATACAATATTTTGTTTTTCTTATTCGGTTTTTTAAAATAATCAAAAAACAGATGTTGAACTAACAAAAGGAAATTACATTATAAAGGCTAACCCTGATTATTCCAGAGCATATATTGCTCCCCGACCATTCACTATGATGTTTTTTTCAAGGCATTTAACTCATTCAGGTCATTGCTAAATTATACTAATGAACCTAATGAAGTGTTAGTGAAACTCCCTGAGTACTTACCATATTTTTAAAGAATGTTATACACCAGAAAAAAAAAACTGGCTCACCTACTTTTTATTCCCTGGCAAAGAGCCTAAAATACTTTCCATTTATCCTCATTTTGTTACAATTTTATGATTTTTTGCTATGATAACAAAAACAATAATAATAGGAATCAGTTCATTCAGACATTTTACAGTTAACAATATTCTGTTTTCAAAACAACTCTGTAAGGTGGATAGCACAGGTATTGTTGTCCCTATTTTATGGCTGAAAACACTGAGGTTCAGAAAAGTTTGGTGTTTACAGTCACCTACAACCCTGATAAGATAGGGCTAAGACTGGACATTGGAGAATTTCTCCCAGATTGTCCACTTAAGGGGGGAGCCCAGAAAAACCCTATCATTTGCTACTGATTCTATCCTCAGAACTTCATTATACCTCATACACAGGGTACCCTCCTGCCCTCTGCCTTCCACCCAGTTCTTCAAGAGACTTTTTCCATACTGTCTTTCTCTTTTAGATTGTGAACTCCACAAGGACAGGAAGTATCTTTTCCCTTTCTCTGTATGCCCAGCACTTCTGCACATATAGGTGCTTAATAAACATGTGTTAACTAGGAACATAAATTTAAAGTGAGAAGGTTCATATCTAACACAACTCTTTCATTTTATAGATTAGTTAACTACAGGTGAGTGAGGTTATTTGTCAAAGGTCACTTAAGTAGTAAGTAGCAATTGAACTCCAAATTAAACAATTTTTCACATACCTGGGTGGCAGAACAGAGACTCAGAGAGGTAGGTAGCATGGTGGAAAGAGCATTGGGTATGGAATCAGAAAGACCTGAGTTAAAATTCAGCTTTGGATACTCTCTGTGTGACTCTTTTCAAGTCATTTAAATGCCATCTCCCTCAGTTTCTTCAACTGTAAAAAGGAGATAATAATGGCACCTAACTCCCAGGGTTGTTGTGGGGATGCAATGAAATAGTTCTAAAGTGCAGAGCCCATAATAGAAGATTAATAAATGCTTCTTTCTTTCCTTCTTTGTTCCCAGAGCTTCTGACCCTAACTCCAAAACACTGAAGTAACCCTTTTGCTTTGTTTATTGCCTTAGGATATTATTATCACAGGTGACCTCTACTCTATATATTTAAGACTTGTGAATGTTGTTAAAAGCAAAAAATATTTTTATTTACTTACCCATAATTACCTTAGAAGTTAAAATGAAATAAAATTAATGATTTTGCTAATTGTTCTTTCCTGTTCTAATTGTTTTTAGCCATATCAAGTCAAATGTTTATATGCCATCCATACATAAAAATCTAAAAATGATGTGTCAATACTCTGCCACATATAAGAGAAAAAAAAACTATTTTCAAATTAAATATATTTGCTATATATACTTGTAAACAAAATAAGAATGTTAAGAACATGTACATTTAATACACTATCTCTTTATATCTTCATCTTTAAATATATTTATTTTTTAATTATTAAAACTATCTTTAAAAAAATTTATATATTTAAAATATTAGTGTAAACTACTTACTTAGAAACAATGTGCTTTCTTCTGTATACATTTATTCAGGAGAATATGATTTAAACTGTCATGCCCAAATTTGCATATTTACTATCCTAATACTAATAATGTGTGAGGTATGATTTTTAATGAATAATATTTAAAGTGTTATTAAGTGGTAGTAAAGCCATATCTTGTTCTGTAAATACACTATTTTAGATGAAGCATTAAAAATTACATGGGGCAAGTATTGTCATAGTAACAATGTTACTTGTTATATGAATTTATTGGTCACACAATGTAACAAAAGGATTTTATGACTTTATAGCAGAAATGGGTTATAATGTCAAGCATTAATGGTGTTAGGATACTCTTCTCTCTGGATTTCTCCCTTGATTCTCCTTCTGTATTCAGGCTACCAACCCTAAGATCATTATCCAAAACATATTCCCAATTCTAGTTTTATCTCAAGGCTCTGTCCTGGACCATCTTCTCTTCTCTCCTTGTACTCTTCTGGTGATCCCCTTAGTTTGCATGAGTCTGCTTGTTGACAACTTACAGATCTGTACTTCCAGCTCAGTCTTTCTCTTGAGATCCAATAGCAAACAACCAATTTCCTATTAGACATTTTGAACTGAATGTTCCATAAATATCTCAAACTCAAAATGCTTAAAAAAAAAAAAGTTCATAGTCTGACCCTCTCAAATCCATCTTACTGTTCTTCCAATCTTCTGATCTTGCAGGTTTGAAACCTTACTGTTACCCTCTGTCCTCACTCGCAACAACCCCACATATCCAATAAGCTGCTAAATCTTTTTTTCCTTCCACATCTCTCTCATCAGTCCTTTTCTCTCCATTAGCATAGCCACCTCATAGTTTGCTTCTCACCTAGACTATTTCAATAGCTTCATGAGTGGTCTTTCTGCCTCAAGTCTCTCCCCTCCACAGTCCATCCTTCAAAAAGTTCTCTGATTTTTCTGATGTCAGTCTCCCACTCACATTCCAGTGGCTCCCTCTTTCTGCATTTGTAAAAAGAAGGCATTGGGACAGACAACTTCCTCTGTCCCTTCCCAATTATGTTATCTCTAGAATCAAACATAAACTCCTCTATTGGGCATTTAAAGCCCTTCACAACATATTTCCAATCTACATTTCCAGCTTTCTGTTTTCCTTAATACACTCACTGTCTTAACCAAATTGGTTTTCTTGCTATCCTTCATACAGAATGCTACCATTTCACAACCCTGTGCCAGCTGCCCCCTCTACTAAGGATATACTTCCTCCCAATCTCTGCCTTTTTGAATAATGCCTACTATCCTTCCAAAGATCAAGAGTCACCTTCTAGATGGAGTCCTTCTTGATTTCCTCCAGCTACCCAGCTGCTAGTGCTTTGTGCCAACAAAATTAACTTGTATATTAATTTCATATGTATATATTATCTTCCTCTATAAAATGTAAGTTCCTTGAGGACAAGCACTATTTCATTTTTATCTTTCTGTCTCCAATATTTCATAGTGCCTGGTAGTAAGCATTTGATAAAAAGCTATTGCCTGAAATAATGTTGGTCAAGACAACCTCATGTAGAATATGCTTTATATAAAGATTTCCCCTGTTTGCATTTACCAGAAATTTTCAATGTAAGAAACACTAGGGGGCAGCTGGGTAGCTCAGTGGATTGAGAACCAGGCCTAGACGGGAGGTCCTAGGTTCAAATCTGGCCTCAGACACTTCCCAGCTGTGTAACCCTGGGCAAGTCAATAAACTCACATTGTATATCCCTTACCACTCTTCTGCCTTGGAGCCTGATACACTGTGGTACAATCAAATGTAACGGACTTCTCCATTAGTGGCAATGCAATGACCCTGAATAACTAGGAGGAATCTACGAGAAAAACCACTATCCACATCCAGAGGAAACACAGTGGGAGTAAAAACACCGAAGAAAAACAACTGCTTGAATACATGGGTCAAAGGGATATGGTTGGGGATGTAGACTCAAAATGAACATCCTAGTGTAAACAACATGGAAATAGGTTCTGATCAAGAACACAAGTAATAATCCAATGAAATTGCATGTTGGCTATGGGAAGGGTGGGTGGAGAGGAGGGAGGGAAATAATGTGATTATTGTAACCAAGGAATAATGTTCTAAATTGACTAAATAAACTTATTCAAATAAAAAAAAAAGAAACACCAACATCTTGAGAAAAATTCCTAGTATTTCCTAAAATAGTTATAGCACCTAAAATGACCCAAAAATATCTTATGTTAATGGAACTGCCCATTTCCCTTTTGCAGAAACAAAATCTGGAAAGAAAAATACTTAACTTTCATTATGTGATTATGACAATAATGAAATAATCTTGAAGCAAAAAATGAAGAAAAAATCATCTCCAAATATAAGCTTTTCTGTAGATAATATAAGTGCCTTTTCTGTCTCTGAGTATGAAAACAGACACTTGCCATATGTTCAGACTCTAGGGAAGAGAAAAGGTTAAAGAACCTTCAAAACAGTATGAATAAAGGACAGGCCCTGATGTCAGAATGATTGGCCCCTCTGGCACTAGTTACTATGGCAAGTAAGGTAAGTATTAAATGTCCCTAGGCAACTCTTAGATGAGGTGCCCACCTACATCAGTAGAAGAAATTCTTAACCTGAAAGTATCCCACACACTGAAGAAATCACAGGTTTGGACTTCCTCCTTTCAAAAAAATGTTGAATTCTGAGGTTTTAGCAGGTTATTCTAGTAGAGATATGCAGAATTTAGCTAAAAATGTAGGACTGAAAGATGAGGGATAAAGATATAGATTTAGGATTTATCAGCATAGAAGCAATAGTTGAAGATGTGGGAGTGAATGATATTATTAAGTGAAAGGGAATCAAGAAAAAGAAAAGAAAAAGCCCAGAGAACACCTACCTACATGGATGAATTTTAGTCTTAGGAAAGCTAAATTTGAAAACTGTTTTAAAAAGAAAGAAACTATATTTATGTTTAACAGCTGATTCCCCCTTGGGCAAATTTCACTACATGCACATTTCCAGATTTTAATTCCTTATTATTTTACATCATAAAAACTATTCATTGAGAAGTATAATGATTAAAAATTAAAGGTTGGACAAAATATAAAAGAGTGTCATCGCCGAAATTATTACTCAAGTCAGAATGACTTTTTATGGTAGTTTATTTATTTACAAAAGGAGAAAGAGGGAAAGTAAAGAAATAAAAGAGAGAGTAGGTAATTACTCTGGCCTGGTCCAAATCAGGCAGGACTTCAGAGGCCCCAACAAAGAGGGGCCCAGAGGTAAATTAAACAAGGATTTTAGCCAGGAAGCCTCCTCCAAGACAAGGGGTCTCTTCAGAGGCTAGTACCTCCAGAAAAGCCAGGTAAGGGGGTCAGCCTTTTTCACTCAGGAATGTGGTAATTCTAAGGGAAAATCGAAGAGTGGTCTGAGGTCCCAAGTCAGAGCTCCTTCAAGGTCAAGTTCCAAGGTAAAAGAGCTGGTCACAGGAAGTTCTTGCTACTTTTAAAGACCCTTCCTTTCATCCCTTCCTGTGCCTTCCTTCCACTTTATGTGGACCAATTACAGCTATAGCTTTGCTTAGGACTGCCCAGGGAGCAATCAGTCGATTCTGATTTGTCATTCACTATAGCACACATGGGTCACAGACCTCATCATATTTAAGAATAAGTGGGATGATTAAATCTAAAAATGGGCAGGGGAGAGTTAATCCTATCTTCACAGAAGCAACATGGCATAATGGATAGAGAGCTAGCCTGAGAGTCAGGAAGGCTTAGGTTTAAGTCTAAGTAATTTTGAGAAAATCATCTAACCTCTCAATACATTCCAAGAACTCTCTAATTCCAGGAGTATTCAAATTGCCAATGTGGTCTTAAAAGGGAGTTTCCAAACAAGAAGTTCTCTATATAAATAAAATTATAGCTCCACAGCAAAAAAAAAAAAAGGAGGTCACTTATCTATACTAAGTTACAAAATAAAGGACTGGAAATATATGCTCTATTTGTTATGAACCTCTCAACAGAGCCTGATACAATACAAAAGCCTTAGTTTAAAAATATCATTTGACTTGAAATATACTCATTCTAACCTAGGGACCATGATCTTGTCTTTTTAATATTTTGAAATGTGTATTCCAGTATAATTTATTTCTTTTGCAATTATATATACTTTATTTTATGCATTTAAAAAATGATTATTTTGAGAAAAGGACCATAAGCTTCACCAGACAAAGGAATCCACAACACAAGAAAAGTTAAGCACTCTCACCTGCCATAGAAGATGCTATTACTATCCTAAATTCCAATGCCCAGACATAGAAATGTGCCTAGCAAAAAGTGAAGAATATGTTTTTTGCCTGTTCCTTGATTGTTTCTTAATAGCAGGCTTTCTAAAGTTGCCTGTGAGCTTCAGGTCATGGCAACAATGAGTAGAGATGGACCTGGCCATTAGACTCTCCTTTGCCCATGGAATTTTTTCCCTTTCTTCTTTATTCTCCTAAAGCTAAAGACCTAAAACAATAATTACAGGTTGGCAAAGAAAAATGGAAGAAAAAAGGCTGGGACAATCTTCTTTATTTATTAATAAAACTTTAACTTTGAAGTATACACACAATATATAAGCACATGTAAGAATAAATCAAACTGCATTTCCACAAATTAATTAATTAATTAAGACCCTATTGGGGCAGCTAGGTGGCTCAGTGGATAGAGCACCAAGAATAGAGATGGGAGGTCCTGGGTTCAATTATGGCCTCAGATACTTCTAACCTCTGTGACCCTGGGCAAGTTGCCTAGCCCCTACCACTCTTCTGCAATTCTGCAATTATAGAAGGTAAGGATTTTTAAAAAAAAAGCCTATCATGTGCCTAAAAAATCATATTAGATACTGGAGGTAAAAAGATAAAAATTAAACAACCCTTTCCTCAAGAGATACACATTCCATAGGAAAAGGCAACATAAATATACAAAATTACATTCAAAATAAATACCAGGTGTTTTTTTTTTACTTTGTATATTTGACCCTGCTCGCTCTTTCATAGACAGTTCATATATGTTTCATGTAAGAGTCCATGATTTTTCCAATAAAACAATGGTATAATACTTATACTCCTGACCAAAAACCTGATACCTGACTTTTCATAAAAAATGACAACTATCACCATATTCTAATCAAATAGAAATTACATAATTCTCAAGCTTTCTAAAATGTATATAAATCAATTAAGCAGAACAACATAGTAAAAATGGCAGCAAGGTGACACAGAAGTTAGCATGTTGGGCCTGGAGTCAGGAAGACCTGAGTTCTAAGCTAGCCAGAGACCCTCACTAGCTGTGTAACACTGAGAAAATCACTTAACCCTGGTTACCTCAGTTTCCTCATCTATAAAATGAGCTTGAGAGCAAAATGGAAAACCACTCCAGTATCTTTGCCAAGAAAACCCCAAATGGGATCACAAAGGGTTGGACACAAATGAAACAAATGAACTACAAACATAAACATGTTATTTCATAGGATAAGATATTACAGTTCATTGTAAAGTTATCTTCTTTCTCCTTATTTCCTTTCTACTTTTTATTAAAATAAATCAAAAGCTGATCCTGAATAAGGGTTATGGAATTCAGAGGACCTGGGTTAAGCAGATTTTTCAGAGATCTCTGAAAAAAGATGGTATTTCTTATGGCTTTTTAGTAAACCATCTAAGAAGGTGATTCTTAAGCCTCGGTGGCCCTCTTTCACCATTCTACAACCACCAAGAACAAGCAGAAGCACAAATATGAGAACTATTACGTATTTTTGGTTCACTCATGGATCACTGTGGCCAAAAAACATTCATCTTGTGATAGACATCATTTTCTGTAATACTCTCAAAAATCTCAAGCTGCTTGTTGCAGCAAGAGCCCATCTTTTAAAACCAAAATCTTCCCAATGATGTGAAACAGCTATGAGTCATGGAACACAATGATTTTGGAAAAATCAAAATTACAGGTAGCCAATAGGGCAATGAGAAGACATTCAGTGGGAGTGGCAGGCTGTAACATATTACCTTGTAGGTAATGACTTATAGGCATGAAATGATAATGATGATGATAGCTAGTATTTATATAGCACTTTCAGATTCGCAGAGCACTTTTCAAATATTATCTCATTAACCTCACAAAAACTACAGTAAGAGCTATTATTATCCCCATTTTACAGATGAAGAAACTGAAAAAGAAAGCTGTTAAGTGACTTGTCCAGAATCACAGAGCAAATAATTATCTGTGATCAGAATGAAAAATATCATTAAAGGAGAGTTAAGTGTGGTAAAGTAGTAACTGGACTTGAAGCCAGGTCCAGGAAGACCCAGGCTTGAATCCTTTCTCAGATATTTATTCGCCGTGGAACACTTGACAAGACACAGAACCTCTCTGGGTCTCGGTTTCTTCATCTTCAAAGTCAGGGGGTCCCTTCCAGCTCTGAAATACATGATCCTAAGATATCCAATCTTTGTGATTCCAGTAAAGGAGGTGGGCTGGTCAAGAGTAAGAGATAACAGAGACATAGTCCAACTGCCATACTAGTGTTCTTGAGAAAATAAAAGAATCAGATGAAAGCATGAAAGAGCTTAAAGATACACCTGTGAAGGAACTTTCCACCCAACATTTATGATGTAAAGATATCATCTAACTGAGAAACAGTATGGCACCATGTGTAAAGAGCCAGCCTCAGAGTCAGGGAGACGGGAGATCAGATCATGCCTTAGACACATACTGGTTATGACGTGGACCAAGTGATTCAAACCTCCTGAGTCTCTCAGCAACTTTCCAACCCTTTCAATAGCTGGGAATTCCTTACAGCACTGAAATCACAGATCCAGACTAATACTAATAATAATAATAGCATTTATATCTATTGCTTGCTACATGTGAGGCACTATGATAAGTAATTTACAATTATCATCTTAGTTGGTCCTCATGACAAGGCTGAAAGAAAGATGCTATTATAATCACCATTTTGCAGATGATGAAGATGAGGCAAACAGATTAAGTTATTTGCCCAGGATCACATAACCAATAAGTATGTGAGGCCGACTTTGAACTCAAGAGTTTCCTGACTCTAGGACCAGCCCTCTAACTACCTATCTGTGATAATAATTTAATGACTGATTTTTAATAAATATAAAAGAATCTATATATTCAAATGAACTATTAGGATTATTTAAGCCATAGGGCTAATGAGGACCATTTGGAAGTAATTGGGATCTTAGCATCTAAGGACAAGGTAAAATAGTCTGCTTTGGAGGCAATATATTTAATGAAATGATGCTATAAATATTAAAAATATTTTTAATGGAAAAGCACAATAAAGCTGACCACATAATGGCCACTTCTCCCTATTTTTAAGCAACCAAATTCTATCAACGTCCTTTACTGAGCATATAACCAATGTATCTTTTTTTTATCCTTATCTTCCATATTAGAATCAATACTGTGAATTGGCTCCAAGGCAGAAGAGAGGTAAGGGATAGGCAATGGGGTTAAGTGGCATGCCCAGGGTCACACAGCTCAATGTAACTTTTGAATTCAGCCTTCATCCCTGGAGGGGGAGTTTAAAAGACAGAAAGTAAACAGAGCCTGATCTAATCAAAATATCACAACCAGGATTTCAGTTTTCTTCTAACTTAGTAGCCTTTAGCATCCAGTCCAGTCCTTTCTCATCTCCACCATTTTGCTCACCTAGTCCCTTTCCATCTGTTTACCAAGAATGAAGATGCTTCAGATTTGGGATCTGATGTGCTTCTGTTGCCTGCTCAAACATACTGCAGGCCAACCCTAAGTTACCACACACTGCAAAAGATCTTCACAAGCAACTTATGGAACAAAATATTTTCATGACCCTTCAGAATGCCTGCCTCTTTGAAGCTCTGAAAAATGAAGAATGCATTCATGTATTACACTCAATTTATGTATCCGACTCAATGAAAATTCGACTGGGCCAACAGAATTAACTCTAGAGAAATTCCTTAAAATCAATATTACCAGTACTGATATTCACCAAAGTTAAATCCAGGCATCTAAAGATGAATCCAGGCTCTCTACAAAAATCCTGCTCAAATTCTACTGAATTAAAAGAGTCCACTCCTAACACAAGTCAGCTCCATGCAGAAGGCAATCATAGCCAGAATCAAAGTAGAAAAAAGCAAAACCTATAAAAAAGCAAAAAACCCACCTATTCTTGGGTTTTGCATCAGTGAGCCCAACAGTTTAAACACCATGGTTCTCAACAACATCTCAACCAGTGTGAAAAAAGTCCTTGACAAATTGGATAGATATCTTCCAAATGTTTTATCAAAAAAGAGTCTGTCCTCTGATCAATAATGTTCTTAAAACCATAGATCAGGCAGTGATCCCCCCAGTAGATACCATCTGGCATATTAAAAGTTCGTAAAGGAAATGGCCTACATTTTAACAAAGAGAATTATATCCTGCTTATTATTTCAAGATTTCCCCAGTTGGGAAGATGTTCCACATTCAAGGCTTTTGACTAAAGATGCCAATTTCCATAATGATTAGACAACTGATGATTAGGAAAAATCACATTTCCCCAAGATAGCGCTATAGTAATCTTCTTTGGATTTCAAAAACTTTCCTCTTGGTGCTCCCTCTTAAAATAAAATCTTCCTTCTTGGGAGAAGGGTGAAGGTGAAGGTTGGGGGTGGGGTGGGGAGGGCAAGAGGAGAACTTGAATCAGAAGACCTCAATTCAATTCCTGTTTCGACAATTTATCAGGCATGTGGTTTTGAGCCAGTCATTTAATTTCTTGGGTCCTCGGTTTCTTTATCTGTTATTATGAGATTGGCTAAAACTTGCCCTATTTATGGAAGAGCTATTATGATGATCTAATAAGATTATGTATATGAAAGTACTTCATAAACTCACTTTTGTAAAAAAAAAGTTTAGATTTACAAAGTGCCTTTCCTACAACCCTGACCTAGGTAACATAAATATGTGTGTATGCCTCTATGAGTGTACATGTATGTGTGTGCATGTGTGTGTGTGTGTTGTGAACTTTAAAACTACTCCACCCTACTCAGACCGTACTTTAGAAGATTTGATTTAGCTATTTCCTGATTGTAACAATGGAGATACTTGGTCTAACAGAATCGGGAATGTCTTGGGAACTTTGTATTGCTCCACCCTACTTAGTCTAACAAGGTCAGGAATGTCTGCACCCATACTTAAGGATTAAGTATCTAGGAGAATGGCCTTTGATAGACATGTGCAGAAACAGCTGACATACCCCTGGGCTGTCCTAAGTCAAGCTAAGCTACCATTGGTACATATAAGATGCAGGAAAGTGACGTAAAACTGCCTCTATATAGGGCGCGTCACTTCCTCTCTTCACTCTCTTTCCCCGGAGAGGTGGATCTGGCTGATCACTTCCTGTGAGCAGCCTGAGCGCCAGTTCGATCCTGGAACTCGAGCCTGGAGGAGCTCCCTCAGACAGCTTCCTTGAGACGGTCTCATGGTGAGTGATAAGACTTGACTTCCTTTTCCCTTGGGCTCAAGGGAGGCCCCTTTAGCCAAGGCCTTTAACTCCTGCCTGGCTCAGCCTGAGTCAGAGCAGTTTAACTCTTTCCTCTCTCTATTCTCCTTAGTTACTTCTCTCTATATTAATTAAAATCACCATAATTTCCAGCTGACTTGGATATTTTGTTATTTGGGATATCCCATGGCGACCAATAATTAATTTAGATATTAAGTCACAACTATAAAATTATCCATACGGTTTGTGCATGTGTGTGTGTGTATGTGTGTATTTCCCCCATTTAATAAATAAGGAGACAGACACTTCAGATAAAATTACTTGCTCAAGGTCACACTGCTATATTATATATCAAAGACAGACTACAAACATGTGTCCTCACTCCAAGTCTGGCAATTATCCTACTATACCATAACGTTCTGTAAAGCATCACGTAAATATAATTTATAACTGTAGACAACTTAGCAACCACACAAGAAATTCAGCTTCATAATTTATGGTCACAATTGGTTTGATAACATTTTTCTTTTTCCAATCTCTCTCTGTGTTTCCACTCTGCTTAACACAGACTTCCCCTACCAAGTCGAAGGGATAAAAAACTAGAATTAAAAGGAGAGATGAAGAATCAGAATCCAAAAAGATCTCAACAGGATAGAATGATGGTCTAAATCCAACAAAATTAAATGTAACAAGGATACATGTAAAATTTCACACCTGGAGTAAAAAAACAACTTCACAAATAAAAGAAAGAGATAAGAGTCAGCTAAAAAAAAAAAACTGAGATTTTAGGGGACTAACTCCAAACCTAATGAGTCAACAGTAAAATGTGATAGCCAAAAAAAATGTATGTTAAGAGAAACAGTGGATTAGGGAGCTAGTTCTCCATTCTAAGCTATGTTAAGAAAAACAGTTTTAAGAATTAAGGAGTTAGTTCCCCAAGATATTCTTGCCCTAGTTAGACCACATCACAGTCCTAGGTACCACATTTTAGGAAAGACACTGATAAGCTGAAGAATACCCAGAATAGAGCAAGGAGAATATTTTGAAGTCTCAAAATCATGACAATTGAGAAAAGCAGACAAGGAACTGGGGATGTTTAGTCTGGAAAAGAGAAGTGTGAGGGCAGGAGTTCTTAGATTTCAGGGAATCGATGAACTTAGGTGGGAAAAAATTGAATCCTTATTTTCAGTGATCTCTAAGAGAAATGTAATATTTCAATTATTTAAATACATTATTCTAAGCAAGGGTCCAGTTCTGCCAAAGTGCCAAAGGGTTTCATGAAACAAGAAAAGTTAAGAACCCCTATAGAAGGGGAACATGAAAGTATTCATCAAATATCTAGAAGGTAATAACACAAAAGAAGAGAGTTGAGATGCTTGGCCATAGAATGCAAAACTAGAGTCAATGGGTAGAAATTAAAAAGAGGAAAATTTTAGGTTGATATTGGCAGGGGGGTTTGAGGGAGGGTGGAGAAAGTCCTAATGAAGCTATCCAAAAGTGGAATGGGTTCACTTAGAAACTCCTGGATTCTCCATTTCCATGATAGATGGCCCAGATGGCCCATTGTGGGGAAGGTTCTAAAAAATATTACTATTCAGTTACTGGCTGGACTAGATCTGTGGTTCCTTCCATCTATAACCCCCAGAGATTAATTGTGCCAGCATTGACCCGAGCCAAAAGATCTAGGAAAGAAGAATTATACAAAGTGAAGGTTGGTGCTGAGAGCCAAAAAGAGTGATTTCTAACTCGTTATGCTAAGGGGTAGAGAAGTGGAGAGAACACTGGGCTTTACTTCAGGCCTTACTTCAAATTTAGCCTCAGAAATGTCCTAACTGTGTGGCCTTGGACAAGTCACTTAATCTCTACATGCCTAGAAGGCAGCTAGGTGGCTCAGTGGACACAGCCCTGGGACTGGAGTCAGGAAGACCTGAGTTCAAATTTAATTTCAGACATTTACTAGCTATGTGACACTAACCACGTCACTTAACTTTTCTCGGGCCCAGTTTTCTCATCTGTAAAATGAGAATATAGTAGCACCTCCCTCACAGGGTTATTATAAAAATGAAATGGAATAACGAATATAAAAATTTATAAACCTTAAAGTAATATGTAAATGCTAGCAATTATTATTAAATTATTATTTAATATCTTATATTATAAATTGTTTTGTTATTATAAAATTATTAAAACAAGAACATTTTCAAGCTACTTAAGCCATATATAAATAACATTAGTATACTCATTAACTCCAGCTTCTTTTGATTTTCCAAAAACATAATGCATTTCCATTCATTCACCTACATACCGAATCATTTGCTCCCAAAGCAAGTGCAAGATTCACTAGAAGAAAAAAAAAAGAAATTTCATTAAGATTTTTTTATACTTTTCAAGACATTTTTACATTCAAATGCTTACAATGTGATAATCAAACTATAGATAATTTGAATATATCTCTTTTTGCTTTTTAAATCATTGAATTGGAAAATAGCAAGGAAAAATAGTGATTTTCAAACATAACTATCCTATGACTTTCCCAGAGTGAAATTTTAAATAAGGTGTTTAACCTAGCAAAAGAAATTTCTCTGAAAATTTGAATTGAACATGTCTTTTGAAAAAGTTATTTTTTTTAATAGAAAACTTAATAAGAATGCTTTCCAGGAGTATGCTGAATAGTATTGTGGGGAAAGTACCTGCATCACATTTGATTTTCAATGGCCAAAATCCTATTGATTTTTTTAATATGAACTATAAGTATACTGGAAATGACAAATGCCACACTTAGGATGACCTTTCTCCATAAATAGCTGGCACATGTCCCTCCCTATCATCATACTGTCATGTCTCATTATCCATCCCCTCACTAGTCCTACTTGAAGCTAGGAGACAAGTCTCTCCCTATCCACAAGCTACTGGATTCTCTTATCACTTCACATTGGGTCATTAGCAGCTGACTTAGCTGCAAGGAATGGGATTCTGTGTGCCTCCAGCATTGCCACATTTCCTTTTAGTCACATACTGTGCCTAACACAGGAAAAACGGTTATAATTGCTGATAAGATTATTGCTTCCCATAGAAGCAATGTCATGAGTGGAAATTCGCTGTTTCTGTCATGGATGAACTAAAAAAGCTGTTGTGAAGTAACTGAGGCATCCACCTGCTATGTACAAAGGGAGAACTGTTACCTTATTCCAAGATGTCAGCTTACAAATTAACGTTTGGAAGATAACCAGTTTGTAACTGGTATGGATCTCTTCTAACAAAAGGGAAAGTAAGAAAGGAATAAAATCATATCCTTCTCCATTCAATCCTAGAATCCTTCTCTATCTAAAAACTTATTGGTATTCTAATCTAGATGTAAAAGTAAGATTCTGGGGAAAAGTGAGTAAGAAATAAATAAATATAAGTATAAAAATAAACATGATTAACAGAGTAACTACCAACTTTAAGATTTTAATATCTAGAAATTATAGTTTCTGAGTTATGTTCAGAGTTATTCCCATCCTCTGTATGTATATAGGCCCTCAAATAGAACTAGAAAAGTCCTCCTCATAGCTACCTTTCACCATTTTCTCTTCTTTCAAAGCTCAGTTCAGGTGCCATTTCTTGTAGAAGGGCTTCCCTGATTCCTCTAGCAAACTTTCTCCTTCCTCCTCAGTTTAAATAGTTAAAATCTTTCAAATCTTTCAAATTCAGGATTTATCATACATAGAATCATACTTAGTATTGATTCTAAAGTGGAAGGTGACGGTTTTAAAAGTAAAAAAAGGATTTAAATCCAGGCCTTCTTGACTGGGTACCTACTCACAATGTCTTACTGCTTTCTCACAGGGATAAATACAAAAGAAAAAGAAGATGGATGAAAATCTGACTTAAGAGCATCAGATGAAAAGAAAGAGAGGTGACCTCAATGTCAATGTCAGCCAACTCTTTAACAGGGCTACTTTCTATGCAATATTAATGTGTTAATAGGAATCTATAGTATCATGGAAAAAAAAAGACACCCTTGCTGTTCTCTGGCTAATCCACCCACAACAGGAGGATTAGGTTCAGTTCCCAGGGCCACATTGAAGAGATGATGGCAAAGAATATATCCATGAAACACATACAACATCTAGAGACTTTGCCTTGTGGGGTACAGCTGAAGGAACTGGGGAATCTCTGCCTTAGAAAAAGAACATGATACTTATCTTCAAGTATTTGAAGGTCCATTGTGTGAAAGCAGAATTGGACTTCTCCTACATAGCTCACAAGACACATCTACAAGTGAAGGCTAGACAGCCACAGATACCAGAGTTGCTAAAGAGGGCACTATGCAATGAGTGTGAGACTGAACTCTACAGCCTCTGAAGTCCCTTCTAACTCAGATTCAAGATTTCAGAATACAATTTAAAAAGAACTGAGTATAAATAGCTGAATGGCACTATTACTACTTCAGTTCAAAAAGTTAAAACAAAAAGTTCCACCCACTCACACAAACAAAGCTGTTCCCAAGTCCATAAGTTATGCAGCAAAATAAAGAGCAATGTAAACATGCGCTAACATTCCAATAATTTGTCATAGGATAAAATTTTCACATCTCGAGAAAGACCTTCCCATCAAAAACAAATTAAAATCATGCAGCTTGGGGGAAAGAACATGAATTAATTGACTGATGAAAAAGCATTTATTAAGTACTCACTTAGTGCCAAGCAGTGTGTTAAGTGCCAAAGATACAAATACCAAAAAATACAATCTCTGTCCTCAAGGACCTTAATACATTTTAATGAGAAAGGCTTCATAAAGGGAGTACTTAGGTTGGAAAGTTAGAGAGATGATGAGCAAAACACTGGGGGAGGGGATAAACAAATTCCATCTACAAATAATGGCAGAGCTGATATGATTCAGGGTTCATGGCACTAGAATTAGAAGAGGGACGGTAAGCATTAGATGGATGTCAAAAGCTACCTGATCCTGGGGGCAGCTGGGTGGCTCAGTGGATTGAGAGCCAGGCCTAGAGATGGGAAGTCCTAGGTTCAAATCTGGCCTCAGCCACTTCCTAGCTGTGTGACCCTGGGCAAGTCACTTGACCCCCATTGCCTAGCCCTTACCACTCTTCTGCCTTGGAGCCAATACACAGTATTGACTCCAAGATGGAAGGTAAGGGTTTTAGAAAAAAAAAAAAAGCTACCTGATCCTAAACATTAAAAAAATACATAATTATCTACTACTAATAAACATCAGTATGTGTTCTTTGAAGAAATGTTAGTCTTTTAAAAAATGTAAAATTCTTAAAATTATATCCTATAACATACAGAATGGATGTTCTGCCTTACCCCTGTAGCTTTTGTCATAAAAGGTTTGAAGGGTAACTACAAGACTCCTTTTACCCCACTTTTTTTTCATATCTCTCTTCCCTCCCTATCCTACTGTTCTCCTTTTTGAAAGCAATAAGCCTCAATTTGCCCTAGAGGGTTCATTCAAGAAAGCTACACTTTCTTTATTCCTTTCTAGTCCAAATACTGAGAAGTCTTGGAAGTATTTTGGAGGAAAAAAATAAGTAAAAAAGGTTCAACAGGAAGACTAATAGGAAAAAGAAAAAATACCTGAATCTGGAATTCAATTCAACAAGTATTCCTTTAGTGGCTTAAATGGGCCAAAGATTGTGCTGGTGCTACATATAGAGGCAAAAATGAAAAATGTCCCTACGTATAGTCCTACTGGAAGATATAACATATACATAGAGAAGTAAATACAAAATATACAAAAAATAACTATTACTGAATTTACTGGTGAGTCTATGAACTTTTTCTACATAGGTTAACTATTTCAATATAATTGATTTCTTTTGTAATATGTGTATTTTATTTTATGCATTTAAACATATTATTCTAAGAAAGAGTCTATAGGCTTCAATAGACTTCCAAAAGAGTCCAAACCAACAACCAAAGAATTAAGGTTAAATCTGAACCCCTTGGTGTAGAGGAAAAAACATTGAAGTGCTAATTAAGAAACTTAGGTTCTCAGTGGAATTGAGCATTGGCTATGGGAGGGTTTGGGGAGGGGAAGGAAAGAACATGACTCTTGTAACCAAGGAAAAATATTCTAAATTGACTAATTAAATAAAATTTTCCAAAAGAAAAAGAAAAGAAACTTAGGTTCTAAGAACTAAGTCTGTCATTGATTTGTTTGATAGAGAAAGAATCTACACTAAAGCTCTTCTCCACCGCCTTATCAAGGCATAGGGCAGACTCTTGGCTCTTAAGCATTACATTTGTGAAACACAGAATCCTTTTTTCAGTTTTTTCCAGGTTCAAAAAGTTTCATGTACAAGACTAGTCAATATTATATATTTTCTGTACAAAGAACAGTAGAGCTAAGCTTAGAAAAGCTCCAAATTAAGGAGATGAGGGTTGAGAGCTCTGTGCATGAGGAAATAGCCAAACTCAAAATTACAGATCCCCAAAGCATGGAAAGGAAAAAGCCATATGGCCCTTTCATTTCCTGAAAATTTTCATATGAATCCTTTGCTCAGTAAATATAATTGGTTTTGGTTCCTCCTCCTTGTTAGGTTTGATACCTCCAAATCCCTCCTCTACTTCTCCCCTTACTGGGATTTCCAAAGGTAGAAAATGGACATATTTTCCAGAGCTGGGAAAAAGAAAACTAGATGATAGTTTAAAAGTAACCAATCCAATTCAACAAGAATATATTGAGCACCTACTATGAGAAACTCTAGGATAATCAAGGAGAGGAAAAATGATAGCAAATAATATGACAGTTATATTATGGTCCCAATCTACATTTCCAGTCTTATTTCTAACCCTTTATATTCCTAAAACCTTTATCCCAGTCAAATCAGTTTGTTCTTTGTCTCTCAAACCCATATTATACTTTAATTTTACTTAAACTGTCATCTTCCTTGCCTCACCTTTCTCCAAATATCAAACCTTTACTCTACTCCCAAACTATTCCAGCCTACCATTGCCTACAATTGCTCCTACCTATGAACACCCATGGTATGTGTGCAGTCATTTAATAATTTATTAAGTGTCTGAATCATTCATTTAATAATTTTAAAAATGTTTTTTATTAAATGTCTACTGTCTTTCATTGTATCCCCAGGAATTAGCACAGCACCTGGCAAATAGTAGGCCCTTAATACATGATTGTTGAATTAATTTGACTATTGTGTGCCAGGCCCTATGCCAGGAAATTAACTGTACTGACTGATAATTTTTTAATTGCACTAAAATGTTATTTAATAATAAAAAATTTATACTTGTTATTTAAGTGTTTTTTACCATTGACTACTCTTTCTCCTGAGTTTGAATGCAGAGTTGGTTGTGGATTTTTTATTTTTATGCTTCAGACTTTAGAAATAATAGCCCTGCTCCATCCTAACCAAAATAGAAAATCAGAACATAAATGGAACATTTGCAAATACCAAGGAGAACCTGAAGAAGGGTACTGCTGTTTTCTCCCCAGCCCTCACTTTTGTATTGGCAAAACTACCTCTTTCGATTTCACAAACAACTCACTGTGGGGGGCAGGAGGGATTGTTGTTGTTTATGTTATACATTAAATAACTCTGAGATAACACCTTACCAGTAAGGCTAGGAATAAATATAAAATCCATTGTTAAGTATGATGGAATATTATTGCTGTGAGATAAGCCATATATGAATGTTGTATAGAACTTTGGGATATTAATCAAATCCTAAGGTCCTCACCTCCTTTCACATTTTTTTAGTATATGTTCCAGTTTAGTGGTAGGAGAGAAAACACCCCATATACTTGCAGTGATTCATTGTTAATGAAACCAATAATTGTTCTGTTTCTGGGATGTTCTTTTGTGCATTAAATCACTTCAAAAATTTAAAAAAAAATTTTTTTTAAGCTTCAGGTTTTTTTACCCTAAATAAAATATAAATTCTTCAACAAGGCATTTAAAGTCTTCCATAATTTGGCTCTAACTTATCTCTCCATCCATATTTCACATCCCCTTCTTTCACACATTCTATAACAATAATAATAATAATAATAGACACAGCTAGGTGGGGTTGATAAGACCAGAATTCAGATATATCCTCAGACACTTACTCAGCTGTGTGATCCTAGACAAGTCACTTAACTTCTGTCTGCATCAATTCCCTCAGAGAATTATATAGCTTTTATTATATAGAGAAATTATATATAGAGAGAATTATAGAGAAAATAATAGCTACCTCCTAGAATTGCAAAGATCAAATGAGATAATTATTTTACAAAGCATTATGCAAGCCTTAAAGTGATATATTAGTGCTAGCTAAATTTATTATTTATAAGATTTTCAAAGCGTTTACCTATATTATTTTATTTGATTTTCACAATAATCCTAGAAGTAGATACACCTTAAGATAGGTGTTATTATTAGCCCAATTTTACAAATTAAGAAACTGAGGTTGAAGGAGGTGGAGTGATATCCCTAGAATCAACCAGTCAGTCAACAAGTATTTGTTTGTTGACAATATTAAGCTCTTACCATTTTCCAGGTGCTGTGCTAAGCACTGGAGATACACAACTAATAAGTGTTTAAGGCATGACTCAAACTCAGGTCTTCTTGATTTCAATTCCAATGTTCTGTTCCTTCTGCCACCTTGATGCTTATAGTATCAAGATGCTATATTTTTAATAAAATGGACTAGTGACTATTCTCCCAAGTCAACCTATCATTTTTCAACTACATGTATTTGCTCAAGCCATTCTCAAAGTCTGGAATAATTCCTTCCTCATCAAAATCTTTCTGCACTTAAGGCTAGGCTCAAGTGCCGCCTTCACTCTGATCACTACCCAGCTAAAAAAGGTTCTCTTTTCAAATCCTGATGAAATGTTTTCTGGATCTCTCTCCTGCTGCTATCACATTCTCTCATTTATCAAATCTGCATTTATCAAATAGATCCTTAGCAGATTGTAAGCCCACTTCAACCAAGAATTATCTGTCATTCTTCATCTTTGTGTTCCCAGCACTTAACACAGTATTTAATACATTTATTCAAATGTGTTGAAACATTTATATTTTGTTTTCAAAATTAATGTTTGCTCAATGTTGACCCAATAAATATTAATAAATAATAAGTCTGACAGTAAATACCAGTAAAATACTAAAATTAACATGTTCTTAAATCATAATAAAATTTCATGTACAATTTAACATACCTGCTGTTGTTGATTTTCCAACACCCCCCTTTCCAGAAGCCACTACTATGATTTGTTTAACACCATCTATAGGTTTCTGCTTTGGAAGTCCTCGAGCCATGATCTGTGCTCTTCTGTCTTTTAATACATTACTGTCGGCACTAGATGACTTAAAAAAAATACATATATTACACATTTAGAATAAGATCATCAACATGTTGGCAATTGTTTTAAAATGCTTAGAAAGCAAAAATAAATTTAAGTTAAAATTACTGAGAGCAAATCACTAAGAATACTTTTTTTTTCTGGTCTGTCTTGCTTATTTCTACCACCTCAGCCTATGGTCAGTTACACTTAACTCCTAAGGCAAAAACTGGTACAACTGATAACAGTAATACTAGTTCATGGAACTTGAAATTTCTTAAAATGGGTAATAATAAAATGCAAAATATGAAGTATATGCAGGGTGTCACAACAGTGTTGGAGCAATTTAAAGATATTGAAGGCTTTAAGTTTTTACTTTAAAACTTTAAGCATGTGTAGCTTAAAACCTCACTAAGACTTTTGGGACAACCTGGAGAGTGGTACTAAAGGAGGCAAGAAGGCAATCATGTTAAGATGGAAAGAATACTTGTTCTGGAGTTAAGAGGACATAGTTTCAACTCCCCAAAGTGAATACTGTAGGAACTTAAATCAGGTTTCTTAATATCAATGAATCTCAGTTTCCTCATATATAAAAAGGAGGATGGACTGAATGACTTCTGAAGTTCCTTCAAGCTCTAGGTTTGTAAAGAGCAGAGGAAGAAGTTCCTAAAGGGTCTTAACTCTTCTAGCATTTGTTACTTATTCTTTAAGCAGAATACCAGTTAAGTTTCATTTGATAAACAGACTATTCTAACTGCATGCATGTAGGGAGGAGGATGTCTAGAAAAATGCAAATCCTTACATACAATTCCATTTCTCATGTCCTATGTTCATATCTGTCTCTCAGCACGAGAGAAATGATGGCCTGTCCTGATGACAACAATAGTGGAGAAGATGCGGAAGATGAAGTTGACTTAGAGGCAGAAGATATGTATTCAATTCTTGACCCTATCACTTAGGATCTTGGACAAGAGCTACCATTTATATATTGCACTTAAAAAGCACCACAACAGCTCTAGGAGGTAGGTGCTCTTATTAACCCCATTTTACCAATGAAGAGATTGAGGCTGAATGAGGTTAGGTGACTTGCAGGGGTCACACAACTAAAGGGGTATCTAAGGCCGTATTTAAACTCGGGTCTTCCAGCATCTAAGTCCTGCGCTCTAAACATTGTGTCACCTAGCTACTTCACGTCACTTTTATGGTCTGGCCTCAATTTCCTCATCGGCAAAATGTAAGGGGCTGGTGGACTATGGGACTTCTAAGTACGGGACAAAGGGTCTAGTCTCCCAGTTCGCCCTCGTTCCCACAATGCCTCTACTGACCCGCGGCCGCCAAAGTGAGGCCGGGCCGCTCTTCGGCCACGCAGAGCAGCGGACACAGCGCCAGGGCGAGGCCCCGAGGAGCAGCAGCAGCCTCCGCCAGGTCCCCATGTCCTCCAATCCATCCAACTCGCGCTGAACCAGCATGCAAACAACCCGGGACTCGACGCACGTTAATGACGTCACGTGGCAACGCTTGGCGTCTCCGCCCTGGAGACTGAGGAAGTGGTGTTTCCTGTAGGGCTGCTGCGCTGTAGCCGAAAAGCTCCGCTGCTTCGGTGGCGCCCGGAGATGTGGGGAGCTTGCCCTTGTCCTCCTGAGGCACCGTTTCTGTCGGACCAGGATACAGATTCCTTTGGTCCTGCGGACTGGCGAGTGTTGGTCTAAAAAACCTCTGGCCCCGAACTTCAGGGTTAGAGGCTGGAGTGAGATCGCAATTATTTGCATTCACAGCAGGGCCAAGCCACTCAATTGAGATAAGAAGCTAGGTACCCTGAACTAAAAGGACTTTAGATGCATTAAATAATTCATTACGTTATTAAATTAAATTTAATTACTTTAAATAATTGATAAATAATTCAATAAATAATTGAATAGCAGTAATTATCATGAGCTTATGGTGGGAATAGGCAATTTTAATTGCAATACAAAGAGAATAACAAAAGAAGGGGAAAGTTTTTTAAACAATTTTTATTAATTCTAAACGTGACATTCAACAAATATTAGTATTTTCACTTACAAAGGTCATAGGAGATGGTATATAAAACCGACATTCAACTATAACTTTCTTTTTTTAGGGGGTTGTTGCAGATTAATATTGCATGCATTTCTAATAATTATTGTTTTTAGGGGGAAAGTGGTAAAAGAAGTGGGGGGCCCACATTTGCACCCAGGCTCACAAGGTGATAAGGGCCCTGTATTAGTGTGTAGCTCAAAGGGAGGCTAAGAGAGATTTCTGAGAGACTTTCATTTCTGACAGAAGGGGAAGCAGGAGGTTGGAACTAAAAGCTAATTTGCTCTCAGAAAGGTGGATATTGACTGTAAGTTTATTTGCTTCCTGAAATATTGTTCATCTAGTGGATATGATTGTGTTCCATGTAACTTTTGATCTCTTTGTCATTTCAGGTAGGCAAGGGAGTACCTGAAGCTCTATTTCCAAGGCTTGACCCCTTTCCCATCTAATACTAGTTTCACAATTAAAACACATAGAGAATAGCAAAGAAATCCATTTATCCACATGGTGGCAAAACAAACCAGAGAAGGTATACACATATACAAGATAATACAAAATGAAGGAGTTCTCCAAATTGGAAGGAGATAACCCAGCCCAACCAAGAATGTCCTGGATCTCCCTCAAAAGGAAATTGGGTTGTGCATTGAGTAGGAAGCAGGAAGCAAGGACCTGATGGAGTCTGCTCTTCTCATGTCTTCTCAGAGTCTTTTCTTTCAGCAAGGGGTTGGCCTCTTCCATCTTCTATCTCAAAACTGGAAGCCAACTTAAATGTGCTTTGCTAGAAGACTGTAGCTTGGAAAGGCTATAAACAGGGATTCCCAAAGGCTATAGGAGTACTGGCTCTGATGAATGGCAAAGTGGAAATTGGCTGAGAAATGAACCTCTCACCTCTTACCAACTCCACCCTGCCCCTCTCATGCAAGAGCAGGGCCATCTCCACCTATAAGGAGGGTCCCATACTGATGGGCCTTAGGACAAGGATTACATTGGCTTTTCTTAATTGTTTTATTTTGTTGTAAGAGATCCCTCAAGGAGTGGGTATAATCTGTAAATGTAATGTAAGAACCAAAGATATCAATAAAACTTAAAAGATGACTAAAAAATTAATGAAAAAGATAGTAGACTAAAATAGGAAGAGTTTTAAATGCCAAAAAAAATTATTCTACAAATAACAGACAACCACTAGAGTTTATTGAGGAAAATGACGTGGTCAGACCTGCTTTAGGGAAAAGTACTATGGGGCTATGTGAAGAATGAATTGGAGTCAGTCAGTGGAGACTAACAAACCAATTAGGAGACTTGCAATGATCCAGTTGAAAGGTGATAAGGTCCTGAACTGGGCAGTGGTTGAGTGAGTGAAGAAAATGAGACATAACTGGAAGATTCTGTGACTACAGAAACAAAATATGTCAATCATTCAGGCAACAATCATTTATTATACCTTTAACTAAGTAAATGCTGATCATTTTGCTAAGTGCTGAGAATACAAGGAAGCTACAAAGGCAACAAGGTATTTCCAATGTATGATTTTCAAAGTTGGAATAAAATAGTTTTAGAACATGGTTGAGAAAATCCAGGGTGCAGGCTGGAAAGGAAGAAGGCAACTGAAGAAAACTGAAGGAATAAGACAACTGATATGATATGTGAGATGGGTGACTGTGAGGATAATACCAAAGTTGTGGACCTGAGTAACTGGGAGGATAGTGATATGCTTAACAGTAATAGACAAAGATTGATTGGAGGGGGAATATGATGAGATCTATGTTGGACATGTGGCATTTGAGACCAACTCAGAATAAATCATTTGAAATATTTAGTAGGCAATAAGCAATGTGGGGCTAGAACTCAAGAGAGAGACTAGAGCTGAATATATAGATCTGGAAGTCATCTGCATAGATATGTTAGAAGAAAAGAAAAAAAAACAGAGGAAAGGCATATCCCCGAACAGAGCCTTAGAAGACACAATTAGTGGAAGTAGGATGATGAACCAGAAAAGAAGACTAAGAAGGAACGGTCAGATAGGCAAAAAGAAAACTGGATGAGAGAAGTGTTATGAAAATTCAAAGAAAAGACAGTATCCAGGAGAAGAGGGTGCTCAACAGTGTTACATACTGGAGAGGGGTCAAATGAGATGAAAACTGAGAAGAGGCCATTGAATTTGGCAATTAAGATCTATAGAGCACAAACGATAATATTGGTGACATCTCACATTACAGAACATTTAGAAGAATATGAGAGGCGAGGAAGTAGAAATACTATGGATAGCTTTTTCAAGAAGTTTGTCTGACAAAGGAAAGAAAAATATACAATAAGGGGCAGGAATGGTTGGATCTATGTGAATTGTTTTTCATTTTTTAGGATGGCAAAAATTTTGGCATGTTAGTAAGCAGCAGGAAAGAGACCATAGATAGGAAGACTTGAAGGGTTGCAGGAAAGTAGAGGGATGAAAGTGAAGACAACCTGCTAGAGAACACACAATAGGATGGAACCAAGAATACATGTTGGCATTGATGAAGAGAAGAACTACCTCTTCATCAGAGACTGGAATAAGGGAGAAACTAGTCAGGATAGTAATTTGTGAGATGAGGGAGTCTGAGTGAATAGTCTCTATTTAATTAAATATAAGGCAAAGACTTCAGTTTAGGGGGCAGCTGGGTAGCTCAGTGGATTGAGAGCCAGGCCTAGAGATGGGAGGTCCTAGGTTCAAATCTGGCCTCAGACACTTCCTAGCCATGTAACCCTTGGCAAGTCACTTGAGTCCCATTGCCTAGCCCTTACCACTCTTCTGCCTTGGAGCCAATACACAGTATTGACTCCAAGAAGGAAGGTAAGGGTTTAAAAAAAAAAAAGACTTCAGCTTAGAGGGCAGGGGAAGGAATTCTGTAAAGGACCTTGAGGAGAGAAATTTTAGAAGAGCTCTCATGGAAAGTGACAGAGAAAAGAGAATGCAGATTTTTGTTTGAAAATTTTTTTTATTTAAAAAAAATTGAAAGGAAGGCCAAGAATGTAATGTAATGGAGGAAATACTTGATAGGTATGAGGGTTGGAGAAAACTAGACAGAACCAGGTCTCGACTGAAATTCAAAACATGGAAAGAACATGAGAACTGATTTTTTCAAATCATCCTGAATTCAGTGAACTTAATTGTGAAGTAACCAGTGCTAGAATAAAACCTTTTTTTTAAATACTTATTTTCTGTCTTAGAACCAATACTGTGGCAGAAGAATGGTAAGAGCTAGGCAATAAGGGTTGTGACTTGCCCAGGGTCACATAGCTAGAAAGTGTCTGAGGCCAGATTTTAACCTAAGACCTCCTTTCTCTAGGCCTGGCTCTCAATCCACTGCCCCTTAGTGTAAAACTTGAAAGAAGTTTGAAAGTATTTTGAAAGCCTTCTGAAAAACCTTTGTCAAGAGAAAAAATTTCCAAAGTAGGCATTCAAGAATGAGACAGAAGATACCATATTTAGTGATGATTCAGATGATGACTCTTTACAACCACAGAAAAAGCATCTCAAAAGCACTGATGACTGCCAAAGGTTTAAATAAAGCACAGTAGCAAAAATTGGTTTGAACTTTAAAAAAAAACCAAAACACTTTTTATTAGTGATTAACATAATTACAAGGAAAAGTCCATAGACACTCTAACTTTTAGATTTATAGATGGTTAATAGATATTGATTTTCCTTAATATCCCATTTCTCTTTCACAATACACATACATTCAACACTTAGTCAGGAACCAAAAAAAATCAGTGAAGATTGAGATAGACTTTCTTACCCCTTCTCAAAAATCATAAAACAGCATCTGAAAAGGTAGTTGCATGACTGTATTATAAAGAAGGGATAAAGGCTTTATTTAGACTGAAAGTTAAAAGTTGAAAAAATAAGTTTTCAACATATAAATTATTTCATTTTCAGAAAAAGTGATGCCACTACCTATTATTCTTACCAAAGGCACATAGCTGGCAATTATAAATTTATTCTACTGTACTAAATAGTATTTTATTAATATAACATTAAATATCCTAGGATAATGATTGGTGCAATTAAAGTATATATAGCTGCCATTAAGGACAGTGATGGTCTGTCTTGTAATATAAAGAATATATTTTTTAAAATCAGGAGGGAAAAAAGAGCAAGAGAAAAGGTCTAAAATGGAGGGAAATTTTCTTAATTACAGATTGGGAATTCCAGAGGGTACTGTGGAATGGGGCTTGCAAATGTAGAAGAGAATATTGAGGGGATTAAACTCAAGCTCCTGAAACTTTCTTAGCTCTGACCTTTCAAAGTCAGTCTTGTCCATTCCATTTCATATATTCATTCACCTAAGAAAAGGAAAGAATGAAGCACACAAAAAAGAAAGAAAAACAGCAGAGATGGGTTGCGGTAGTTGGGGGTGAAGGATCAGGAGTTAAATGTAGAGTTTCTCTTCAAAAGTGGAGAATGTATTACCACAAAATTGGAGAATAAAGGGAGGTGGGGTGGTTGAAAGGTATTCACCATAAGGCAGAGGCCAGGCAGAGTATCAGTGGATGAATAGAGCTCCATCAATGAAGGTGTAGTTGGGGCTGAATTGAAGTATATCATATGGAGTACTAAGCCTTTGTCCAGTCTACTTCCAAAGAAAACATCTTAGCATTGAAATGGGTTCTTTAAAATGATCCCATTATTGGCTGCTGAGCAGAAAGAGCCACTGAAAATTGCTTGTCAGCTCCAGGAGGGGGGAGAGAAGAGAGGAGGGAAAGAACATGAATCATGTAACCATGGAAAAATATTCTTAATTAACTAATTAATTTTTTTGAAAAAAAAAGGAGCCACTGACTCATTTGATCCTCAAAAATAATAATCTGGTGGCTCAGAAGATTGAAAGCCAGGTCTAGAAAAGAGAGATCCTGGGTTCAGATCTGGTCTCAGATACTCCCTAGCTGTGTGACCTTGGGCAAGTTAATTAACCCCATTACCTATAGCTCTTACCACTCTTTTGCTGTGGATCCAATATACAGTATTGATTCTAAGATGGTAGGTAAAGGTTTAACAAAAAAAATAATAAAAATGGATTCTTGGACTCTTCTCTTCCTCAACTATGGTTCAAATCAGGACTATTCAAATCTATTCCTAGAAGGATGATGATAGAAAGGACTGAATGACAAAGCTTGCTCACATAGCAACTAACATCTGAGGTCAATTTGAAGCTGGACTTTGGGTCTCTTCTTACTTGTTTCCTTCCTACATATGTGCAAACAAAAAGTGATTCCTAGATGAATGTGGCCAGTCTTGAAGGTGTTTTGGAAGTCTGGAAGTTTGGAGATCCTGGGTCCCTTGATTAAAGCTAACTGGTGGCAGGGAGAGTTTCTACATCAAAAGACAATTTCCAACATTGGGAAGATCTCAATCCCTGACTAGGCTTGCCAGAAGACTTCAACCAAGAAGATGTTTGAATAGTACAAAGCCAAGGTGAATTATAAAATGCTTTCTTTGGTTCCATAAACTGCTTTATGCCTTCTTGTTTTTAAGTATCAATCTCTCAGAAAACATAACAGTAGTTATAAATGACTACAATCTATTTTTGAGTCTCTTGTGGATTATGACTGTATTTAACATTTCGTTTGTGTGATGGAAATAATAGCTATCCTATATCTGATTCATATTTTAAATAAAGTACCTTTCTACTCTTGTCCTTTTGTTGAGATCCAGGCATGAACCAAACCAAAGTTTTTAAAGTAATATTTCCCTGGATTTTAGGCTGGTGAGGTAAGAGACAATGAATCATTTGAGTCAAAATCATCCCTCTTTGGAAGTAAGTTTCCCTAAGAACTGAACCAAATCCATGTGTAGGTTCAAAGTTGAAAGACCTTGAAGTGGGGGAAGAGCGGCTTTGTCCTTTATCCCAAAACCCTGAACAAATCAATTTTTTTTATTGTTTAAAAAAGGCAAGTAGATAGATTGTTCTTAGTCTACTTTCACCTTGTAGCTAAGATGGAGTCAAATCTGACCTGCTGCCTATTTTTGTGCAACTCATGAACTGCATAATTGTTTTTACATTTTTAAATACAAAATAACATCCTTAGCTTTTGTGCCATACAAAAATAGGCCAATACAAATTTGGCCTGTGGTCCACTGCATGATGATTCATTATCAGTAGCAGCAGCACAGGAGGAGCTATCCTCCAGTGCAGGATATTTTTTATTCTGAATGTTTGGATTATAGATTTAGGGCTGATGAGATCTGAGCAGTTATTTAATCCACCATAGTCATTTTTCAGATGAAGAAACCCAGGCCCAGAAACCAAGCCCTTATGTGACTTGCCAAAGGTTATCAAGTAAGTTAAGCAAAAAGGACTAAGAGTCAAATACAACTTCAGATTCAGTACTTTCCATGGTACTACACTGCCTCTCAAGCCAGACCGAAAAGAGGTAAAAATCAAAAAAAAGAATTCTTTTTGACAATACAACTAAAATACAAAAATAATTACATGGTTAAAGCTAATTTTAACCAATTTAGCCAGGGTCACAACCTCACACAAAATCCTGGAGAAGACATTCTAGGCAGAGGGGACATCATGAGGAGAAGTTTAAGAGGAAGGTAAACCGAAGGCATGCCCCAAGAAACAATGATCCATCCAGTTTGGTTGAAACATAGCATGCTAAGGGGGATACTGAGAAATAAACCTAGAAGGGTAGGGTAGACCAGATCATACAGGCCTTAAATGATAGGGTAAGAAGTTTGGATCTTGTCAACCAGCAATAAGAAAACACTGAGGCTTTTGAGCTAGAGAATATGATTATAATTGTGCTTTAGAATTATTAATCTGGCAATTGTGTTGGATGGTTTGGAAAAGGAGAGACTAAAGTCAGGGAAGCAAGTTTGGAACCTGTTTACATGAGCATAGTACATTTATTTGTTGAATTAAATTATATTAGTCCAGACAAAAGTTATAACCTATAGGATTGTAGCATGAAGTGGGAAAGGAAAGGGAGGAATGTCAAAAATGTCTATGCCATAGACAAGCAATAGAGATTATTAATAGCTGAATAGTATCCAAGATTGAACCTGGCCTGTGTAAACTCGGTGCTTTGGTAATAAATCACAGATTACAATCCTTTATTCTAATTTGGCATTTACTTTGGACTTTGCTCTAACTAGATGATATGACAGCACCAATAATCAATCTGCCTATAACCAGTGGTTATCTGTCTATTAAGATATATTTGTCATCCATGAGATAGATATCTATTCTATACACTGTTCTATCATTCCACTATCTTCCATTTCTAATCCTTTCTGAGCCAGCCCAGCTCCAAATTCCTATCTACCTCCATCATGCCACTTTCAACTCTATTAAGACAATCCTATCCTGTAGGAAGAAGGAAGTAACAATTCCTCTGTAATCTGCCTTCCTATGATTTTATTTCAATCTTCAGTAAACATTTATTATGCACCTGCTATGTAAAGTTCTGGAGTTACAAAAAGAAGCAAAAGACAATCATTGCCCTCAAAGATTTTTAAGTTAATGAGACAACATGTGAACAAATATATACAAAGTAAGTTATATACAGGATATATGAGAAATAATAAAAGAGAAGTTCCTGTAGAAGGTGTGATTTTAGTTGAGATTCGAAGGAAAATGAGATGGTTGTTAGTCCAATTGGAGAAGGAAGATCATTCCACGCATGGGAGACAGCCAAAGAAAATATTAGGAGCCAATAAATTAATGTCTTGTTCTTGGAAGTATTGTGTCCATTTCCGGCCCCACAATTTGATAAAGCCACTGATGAAGTGGAGAACATCTAGAGAAGGTAATCAGGATGGTAAAAGGCCTAGAATCCATGTGATGAGAATCATTTGAGAGAATTGGAGATGTCTTCCTGGAGAAGAGAAGATTCTGGGAGGACATGACATCTGTCTTCAAGTTCTTCAGGGTCTGTTGAGTATAAGAGGGTTTAGATTTGTTTTATTTGTCCCTGAGGGCAGAATGAAAGACAATTGGTAGAAATTAGGAAAAACAAATTAGAAACTGTCCAGAAGTGGAATGGACTGTCTTAAAAGATAGTGGCTTTCACTGCCCCATCATTACCAGCTGGTACTTTCTCCCTTCTCAATTCACCTTATACTATTGTTCTAATAAGTAATATCGATGTATTAGCCTGTGCTATCTTCCCTCTAGAATGTAAGTTCCTTGAGTTCATCAACCACTTTATTTTTGTCATTTTATGTTTCCGAACCTAGCACAGCATTTTTGTGCATGTTGGTATCAGAAATTCACCAAATTCATGTGAGATTCAAAAGAATTTTTGTTGGCTTCATGCTCCTGCCCAAATAGAAATATGTAATTTGTAATTGCAAAGAGCAGACTGGACAATTTGAGCTGTCCTTGGAACAGGAGCAATATGCTCTCTGTGGTATCAATCCACTTGGAGCCAGCTTCTGGAAATGCAGTTAGCAGGTGCTGGGAGGGAGGCGGAGTTCATTCCCCAATTCAGAGCATGTGCAGATATCCTGTTTCCTCTCAGCTTACAGAAGGATAATGAATTGAGTGTGAATACAAAAGGCATGACAAAAGCTCTTTCCCTTCCCTGGAAACTTTCAGGTAAAAAGAAGAACTATTGTCTGCTTCCAGATAGAGAGAGAGGTTATTATATTAAGAGAGCCTCTTAATCTCTCCACTCAGGCCATTATGTAGCAATGATACATGACTTGCTGTCCTTTTTTTTCTGTCCCTGTTGAGTTCATTCTTTCCTGATTTTTTTTTTCTAGAGTATCAGAGATGGAATGGACCAGATTATACACTTGTGAGCTTTAAAAGTTTGGAAAGGCCACCAGAGGTCCCATGACTAGAATCCACAGTAGAGGGTATGGTAGCCACAACATCTGAGCCCAGAGATGAGTCAGTCCAGCAGTGATCCCCCCTACAGCAAGAATGCATTAAGTTGCAAACTGGATGACGATTTGTCCGTTAGCTGTGCCACATCTAGAAGTGAACTTGACGGGGGAGAAGAGTTCCTAGTACCCACTTGAATTCTGGTTCACACTCTAGGGGATTAGGGCTCTCAATTTTGAATGTTTTTGTACTTCAGTTTTTACTATGTCATTTCCATAAATATCTCTTCGTAATGGCTAATTTATATTCATTTGTTAATTGATATTGAGGTGAGATCAATTGGTCAAAATTATATTGGGGCAATAATCACTGGTTAAATAATACTGAGGAGATGCTAAATGAGTGAATGATATTGAGAGAAATATACCATGGGAAGTGAGCTATAACATTACATCTCCACTAGAATTCTAAGAGAGGGGAAGTTACCCTGCCTTGCAGGCTCTTCACCTAAAGAGAATTGGGAAAATGGGCCAGAGCCTCTATGCACTACATAATAATATAGGAATAATCTATACTTTGGGCACAGTGGATAGAGTACTGGGCATGGATTCAAGAAAACTCATCTTCCTGAGTTCAAATCTGTCCTCAGACACTTACTAGCTGTGGGATCTTGAGCAAGTTGTTTAACTTTGTTTGCCCCAGATTCTTCATCTGTGAAATAAGCTGGAGAAGGAAATGCAAACCACTCCAATTGCCAAGAAAACTCCAAATGGGGTCACAAATAGTCAGACACCACTGAAAATGACTGAATAACAACAATAGGGTATGCTTTTCTACATCCCATCTAGAAAAGGATAGTGACTTTCACTGTCTCCTCATCACCACTAGCACTTTCTCCTTCTCAATTCACTTGGTATTCTCTATCTAATAAGTATTATCTATGTATTATCCTGTGCTATCTTTCTTCTAGAATGTAAGTTCCTTAAGTTCATCCAACAGCTTTATTTTTGTCATTTTATATTGCAGAACCTAGCACAGCACTTTGTGTATGTGCATGTGTGTTGCTTAAGGTAGATGAGAGCTGCTAAAATATATGAGAGTTGCTTAAGTTGCTTAAGGCGTATAAGAGGTTGAATGCTCACTAAAAGCCACATAGGAATAAGTGTAAACGGTGGGATTTTAACCCAAGTCTTCCTGACTCCAAGTCTGGTATTATATCTAGTATGACAAGGGTACCTCTCATTTATAAGCATATCACTACTTGATATCATTTGAGTCTGTCTACTTTAAATTCTGGTCCATAGCCAAAGATTCAATTTATTAATTTTATGTATTTAAAGATATATAATCTTATATATTTATAGATTGTAAATTGACATACTTCATATAAATTTAGCAGCTATAGAAATTAAGGTCCATTTGGATATTACAGTAAAATAAATAAATCCCATCTTATGCCCTAGCAACATACTATCTACTTTCAGATTTAAAGCAATAGAGCAATAATATGAGTAATAAAGAATTACAATATCAATCTAATCTGGGCAGAGCTAGTAGTAGACAAAACTCTAAAGGAGGTAGTTTGTCATTGCCAGCCTCACTCCCTGCTACTCCTCAGGTTTTTTCCTATCCACCCTTCATCCTCGGTACATGATGCCTATTCTGTATCCATTGCCATTAATTTTTCCCATTGAAGTTTGATAAAATATCTATGATAAATAAAATATTTTAGCTGACAGCTTAATGTATATATCTGGAGCATTTATGTTTTAGTAGAGGTTTCTCAAAAATTAAAATGTCTTTAAAATTCAAAGTTGTGAGTCCCTTTAATTGTGAAGTTTCAAGTATAAAGGAACAAACACTAAATTCATAGTAAGAGGACCTGTTTTCATTTTGTCATCCTGACATATATGGTCTATGTGATCAGGGGTGTGCAGAAGACTAGCTCAAACTGAATCACAACTGAGGCAATTCTAAAATTTTCTGTGTAATCATGTGTGCCTTGGCAATCATCAACTCTACAAATCAAGGCTTAATTGATGGTTTATTGATTGTCGAGGCTTAATAAATGTTAACTAAGCTTAATAATATAAACTTAAAAGTGTGTTGTGGGTACATTTTTCCCCCAGAGACAGCTGTTAAACATTTTCTAGCATAACCCTATGAGTAAGCCTGGAGAAATATCTCTATCTCCAAGTTTCAACTTCCTCATCAATAAAATTATAGGGTTAGGCTATCTTTTTAGATCTAAATCTATGATTCTATGACAATCCCCTAAGGTCAAAATTTTGAAAGAATCTTTCCTTCCATCCAAAAAAATCATACATAATAGAACACTGGTCTTCTCTTTTTGTTCTGAAGACTAGTCCTTTTTTGTTCAATTATTTCTAAATAAGGGAGCTAAAAATGCCTTCATCTCTTCATTAATAATTTATATATTATATTATAATTCATAATAATATATAATTTAATACATAATTATACATGTTAATTATATTACTATTCTTGTATTACTATTATTACTAAATATAAATTAAAATATAAAAACTGTTTATTTTACAATAAGGTAAAGTTCTACAAGGCAACTTTATTTGCCACAACCCTGGGAGTTAAGCAATATAGATAGTATCCCCCTGTTACAAATAAACTGACAGCCAAGACAATTTAAGAGACTTGCCCAAGACTATTAATTTTGGAGCCAAAAATGAAATCCAGATCTTTTAACTGAAAGACTAGATTTCTTCTACAACGTTACTTTATTAGACCTTCAGAGGTACACTCTCTCAATTTCTTTTTAAGATTACATAATAATTCTTAGAGAGTTAGCTGTTAACTTCTATTCCATGCTGTACAATGAATGGAACTGCCATACCAACAGTTATTCCCTCCAATCTGTGACCATCTTCATCTACAGGAACCCAAAGGGTATTACTCTGTTTAATACTAAGTTAAGCTAATTTAGATGGTTGTAAAGAGTATCAAATGAGATCACGTACATAAAAGTATTTTGTAAAGCATAAAATATGCTATAAATCTAAGGCATTTTTACTATTGGAACCCAGACTGGTCAAAGCATGCCTAGTTTGGCTAAGACAGAGGTGTCCTTGAAGGTCTTTGAAACATGTCCAGACCACCTAACATGGAAGCCTCTACATTCTCTACCATGTGGATGGGAGTAGCTTCCTTTGAATGGCTGCCTGGGTCTTTAAAACTGGCATGACTGACCTGTTTGCTCTCTTTCTGCCACTTTCTTTCTTGCAACTCTTATATGCTACAGGGTGAAGATCAGAGTTCACTTTACCACAGGTTCCATGAACCAAACTGATGAGATGGGAAGTGCTTTCCCTTCTTTTTACATTGACTCTGAAAAATGGCACTGGGAGGTGTTTCTTTCTGTTCCATGTTATTTGCCCTCTTCATTTTCAAGTGCCAGAGGTGATCTTCATGGAACCTAGGAGATTGAAACTTGGCACCTTAGAGACAGGATTGAAGGCATGGTGGCCCAGCCAGCAAGCCTGGCATGGAAGTCTTGAGAATCCAGGGTGCCTCAGACTAGAACCTGAGGTTTCTGAATTTGGAACTAGGATTGTGCTCTATGAAAATCTAGATAAATTATAAACTTAATCCCCTTTTTCTCCCCAGACACTGAGGTGATGAAAGCGAGGAAAAAAGAATTAAACCTCCCATTGACTGAGGGAATAATGTATATATTTGTAATTATACCTGTAGTAAATTGTAGTACTGAGGAATTTGAAGTAAATGTTTTTATGTAAAAACTAATCTGACTTTCTATTATAATTAGTATTCTATTTTAATAACTTAAGCATACCTATTTTCCCAATTCAACTCAATTTATATCTTTTTACTAGTAGCTAAACAGAACTAGGGTACAGGAAGATATCCCCTATAATTGAGAGAACTCCATCATTACAGGGCTGTAGCCATTTGCAGAAAGCCTAGACATACCCCAAATCCCCTCAAATACACTGAAGAATTCCTGGAGTGGAGTAAAGTCCTACCTGGTCTTCAATCAATGGGGGCTTAGTGGATTTTGTTACACAATTAAGAGTAATCATAATAATAAAATCATAGATTTTAGGACTAGTTGGAAGGAAATTTCAAGGCTATTAAATCCAAGCTCCTCATTATTATAAAGATGAAGAAACATATTGGGAAACTGAGATTGAAGAGGCTTACATGACTTTCCCAGAGTTAGAGTTACAAAGATAATGTCTAAGGCAGGAAGTTAATTCATATCTTCCAGATTCTCCATTATGCCATTTAGTCTCCATAGACTTTATTGCATTAAATTCTCTTTCAAATTTCTATTCCTTTATAATATTTTCCATTGTGATTATTATTCTGTTATAATTATAATCTATTATAATAACTTAAACATACATATTTTCCCAATTCAACTCCTCAATTTATATCTGTTTCTTATACTTTTTATTTAATCAGTAAATATGGAGAAGGTAATATAAAATAATATTTTCATTTGTCTTTGGGCAAAAGATTTTCTTTCCAGGAGGGTCTGGAAGGGACTAAAGTTGTGCTGTTGCTCTCTGCTCCCAAAGTGTTTCTTGAGGTCTCCCTGTCCATTCTATTATCTGTAGTCAAGAAGTATAATTTTTCATGTATAAAGAATAAAAAGTAATACAAACAAAAGTTCTTCGCTGACACTAATAATAGCTAACTGCACAGTGGCACATTAGCCTGGGGAGATAAAGGATGATTTGGTAGAGAGGAGGCATTCAATTGATCAGTGTACACCAATTTAAAATAGTTATCTACACCCCAGGAGAAATATAATGATGTCTGTTGGAATCATTGAAAGCAATACAAATCAATGTTGCAGAAAATTCTTTAAAAGTATCCACAGAAGGACCTGTGAACCAAAATCAGTACAACCCCACGATGAATAATACATGATATTTCTACAGCCTTTTATAGCTTACTGAATGTTTTTACATTTGTTTCTCACCAAAGTTCTTTGAGATAGGTAATATTTCCATTTTACTGGTGAAATGACTTGAGGTCTAGATTTGCTCAAAGTAACAGAGTTAGTAAATGGTATCACTTGAACTAATTCTTCTAATTCATGGTCCACCTGTCTTGCAACTATGACAAACTACACAAACACTAATATTTTGGAAATGCTATTTACTCTTTATAGCAACATTTTTATGGTGGCAAAGAATTGGAAATTGAGGGGATGTTCATCAATTGGGAAATGGCTGAACAAATTGTGGTATATATTGATGATGTCATTATTATGCTGTAATAAATTATTTTCTTTCAAAAAAGCTTTCAGAAAAAGCTGGAAAGATCTGCAGGGACTGATGCAGAGCAAAATAAGCAGAGCTGGGAGAACATTGTACACAGTAATAGCAATATTATATAATGATCATCTGTGAAAACTTGGCTACTCTCAGCAATGCAATGATCTGGAACAATCCTGAAAGACTTATGATACGGAATGCTACTCGCCTCCAGAGAAAGAACTGTTGGAGTCAGATGGATATGGATCAGAGCATATTATCTTTCCCATCAGTGTGTATAGTTTTATTTTCAGGGTTTGATTTTGGATGAGTGCACTCTTACAACAATGATGCACTAGGGATACCAAGAAATCCAAAATATAGCCCTTGCCCTCCAGGAACTGACATTCTAATGGAAAGTATTATCTATAAATAACTGTGTATGTATATATATGTAGGGTGTATATATGCATATATGTATGTATATGTGTGTGTGTACACATTGAGGATAGGAAGGAATCTCAATCCAGAGAAATTGACCTAGCCATAATTTTCTCATAATATGCAGTGGCTTTTTTTTAAGCCAACCCTTTGATTTTATATATTCCTTTTAAATTATATATTTTATAATTTTATTTTAATATATGAAATAATAATATAATAAACAATATTTTATATCCTATTTTATTATAATTATATTTCATTATTTTATGTTTGTTGTAATTATAATTATATCATTATAATATCATATATTTAGTTATTATATATTAATATATCATACATACTATATTATGGATTTATTATAAATTATATATATATATATTCCTATTAAATTAGAATTCGCCTACTGTACTAGACTGCTGAGCTCCTTTGGGAGCCTGAGTCTACCAGCTGGTTTCTTGGCTGTTCCTCCTAAATGTTTTTATATGTATGGGTTGGTAAGTTATATTATTGATCTATAAATCTGCTTGAAAGATCCAAATCTTGTAATGATTCTACTTACCTTCTATGAAATAGGTATTAATATTTTAAATTCTGCCTTTCCTTGAATTTCTGGGTTTTCAGAATCAACTTTTCTCAATCCTTGGATTTTCCACCAAAGATAGAAAAGGCAAGTACTGCTTGCCCTAAGCTCATGCATGCCTTCTTTTTAACTATGTACAAAGCCAGTGAGCATTTCATCTCAAAACAGGGATAAATCCCCTAGCCCATGGTTAATGACTCAACAATATTCTTTTATCATAAAGGAACTAGACTCAGTGAAAAAGCCAAGCTAGGTCAGTGATTTTCTACCTAGTCCCTGGAAGGTACAAAAACCTTTCTACTGAAAGAGGAAGGAAGAACCTTTGTTCTTCCTAAGTCACTTGGCATTGGGGATAGTCATTCTGAAAGCCACTATTTCCTCTTTTGGGGCTGTCGATGGCCTTGGTTATCTTCATTCTGAGGTCCTAAGTAGCATACCTTCCTGCAAGGATTCTTAGTGATTCAGTTTCCATTGTTTGAGATATGGTTCTAAGGAATGATGTGAATCTCATTTAATCTATTTGGGGTTGCTATTTGTCACCTGTTCTTCTGTATACATACCATAAACCTTGCTTCATTCTACAACCATAAACCTCTCTCATGAAGTCAACATACACACACTAATTTGAATCCAACTTTTTGTTGGTTTGTCTCCATGTTTGCATACATACTATTGTTTCTTTAATTTTAGTCATTAATAAAAATGCATAATTCCTAGTTGTATAACTCCCTGACGATGTGTTTTATGTCACTTTTTGGGAGCAAATCATCATTGATAACATGCTAAAGCCTATTTATACCCACCATATTTTTTTCTATTGTTCTTTGGATTACTTATAATTTTTATTATTTTGAAACTATAGTAATGCTGTTTAGAGCCACATAGCTAACACTATTTTGACAGTGATGCTAAAAGAAAATGTTTTTGGTAGCAGGGAAGAACTTGAGATAATGGAGAGCACTATGAAATTTTCCAAAAACTATGTGGCCCACTCTCTCCCTCCTTTTTTTATCCTGGGACAAGATATAG